>NW_010426194.1:61410-76658 GCF_000710305.1 Buceros rhinoceros silvestris | reverse complement strand
GAACCAGGAGGGGGACAGAGAGATAATGATGACCAGTTACCCTGAAATGAAGTAACCCCAGCTTGTCTGCTGCCTGAATTTTAACAAGCATATTTTTGTCAAGCTTTTTGTCAACGTTAAGACAGGAGGCAGTTTCGAAGGAAGGGAATATTTGAAGGTTCTTCTTACATGAGAGGAAAACACAAGACTTGTGTATTACTGGCAATGCCGAGGAAGGAGTCGACAGCAGAAACAAGGGGGTAGTCTAGGCAGCTGTGTTCCAGAAGAGAGAGTGGATCACAGCTGAATCAACAAGTAGTGCTGTGATATTTCTTTTTTTTAGATGAATAGGTCATTCTACCAGTGAATGCAACCTCTCTGCTCTCTTCAAGACAGACAGGAAAAGGATTGTTGCAGCAGCCTTCTGGTCATAGCAGGGGAATAAGAAATTTATCTGTGAAGGTGGAGCAGAGAGACAGCTGATTTTTTGGAAGGTTATGGAGGAAATGACAGGTAAACTTCAGCTCTGATGCAGCTTTAGAATCAAGGAGAGATCAGGAATGTTGTCCTGATTTCACTAAGCTAGAATTATAGGCCAGCCATGTTCTGCAGGCAGTTAGCAGTTCTGAGTCAGCCAGGACAGTTGACCTGAGTTGGCTCACAGGTATATCCCAGACCATACATATCACACTTCTTATCAACGGGGAAGAGAGGGGGTGTGGGGGAGGGTGTCTCCTGCTTGGGCTCTGGTTCTTCCTAAAGGACTGCATTCACATTTACTGCGGCTGCATAACAGTCACTAGGCTAAGTGTATCTTTGTGTACTTTATATTGGCATGAGTTTAGCTGTTTTATCATTAAATCTGTTTTAATTTCAGTCCACGGGTCTCCTCTCCTTTTCTATATTCCCCTTGTCTGCTGTGGTGGGATCACTGGGTAATACAGCAACTACCATAATTTAGCCACGGATATGGGCTAAATGTAGACAAGTGATTTCTGCAAAAGAAAAAAAAAAGAAAGATTTTTCATGGAAAGACTGGGAGGTCTGTTTTGTGCTTGTGGCGGCAGAAACTTCCATTAAGAGACTCAGGCTATCATTAAGACATGATGAAATAAGGAGTAATTTAAGTTAACCAAGTGGAAGAAACTGCACAAACTAGCTGTAAGCGAGTTGAAGTGATATAAACAAGAATATTGCTGCAGTTAGTCTGTTCCGTGCCTAATTTGTCAATGGCAGTCATTACTCTCCACAGCACAAGCACAACCTCCACAGCAAATGACTGCAGTCTTACAGACTGAGGTGTAGATGAGGAACAAGCAGCAGGAAGATATTAACCCATCACTAGAATTTTGTCTCACGGGCTCTTTGTAACCTGAGAGGAAAAAATTCTATACGGAAGTTGCATTTACTTTTATATTTTTGGGAAGATTTTGTTATATTTTTTTATGGATGTTAGTGAAGGTTTTATCTTTACTGTTTCTCAGTGATTTGTTTGACTGTGTTCTGTCAGCCCAGCAAACCTAAGCTCAAGTTGAAAGTAAATTTTGTCTGTGGCAGTAATAAGGACCATCAGCTGAAGTGTAACTCTTATCACGAATCACAGTGTGGCTCATCTTGCTTTCCCTGAATTGCCTTGGTTTTACAAATGCAAACGTTAATAAGAGCTTTTTAGGCAGAAAAAAATATGCCAATGGAGAAGACTCATTCAGCAAAAACTACATACGAATAGTATCCATTGCTTTTAGGACCACAGACAGACTCTTTGATGTACTTGTGATTGATGCAAACACAATAAAAGAGAAAGTGCAAACCTTACATGGAGAATTCTGCCAGAAAGGACTTCAAATGTCATGCAGATTCCACTGTCTGAGCAGGCAGTGAAGGAAGGACGATATTTTTTTCAGGAAAAATTTCATAAGTCTGAACAGTAGCTTTTGGTTTTCTGTAGGAAGTTTATTTCTTCAGAAATATTTTATGTTTGTGAATCTTTTATGCTCTTCAGTTTTGGTCTAACTATCATGTTATGAAAGAGGAAATGAATCAAAATATCTTACAATTAGCAAATCAAATCTTCTAAAAGACCTACAAGGCATTTTTTCCTCTGTATATTCTCTAGTTGGTGAAGGACACCTCTTTGAAGCTTAGGTACACTTATCTGCAGAGGAGCTACCAATTAAGATGTGTAACTTACTGTAACTCAATGATTTCTATGTCCTTGAAACAAATTGTCTGGCAGCTGCTTGCAATCTAGCAAGTATGTCAGCAAAAGTGACCCGTATGTCAACTTCTCACTTTGCAACCCTCCAATGATTGTGAAAGCAGCAAGAAAAAAATTCCAAAAAGCTCCAGTTCCCTCTCTGACTGTACTACCACATGTGGATGTTTCAGCTCTACAAGTCCTTGAGTTATTAAAAAAGGTGGAAATTTTCATAAGGACAAACGTTTGCGAGATTTTATATAATTCTTTTTTTTTTTTGAGGAAACCAGGAGTTTCACATCAGTAACCTTATCAAAGGTATAGTGGCATCTTTTAAAGTGTATCCCCCATGCTCTTCATTACTTACAATGTTTAAGGATCCCTTAGAGCCAGCAAATAACACTGATGATTTTTTTTCAAAGGCTCCCCTTGTATTTCACTGCTCAACTCCAGCTGAAACAGGATCTGAATGCCTAACATATTTTTTATGGTTGTTACTGGCGTTTCTAGTTCTAGTCCTAAGTATGACCAAATGAAAGGATACACAGGAGCTAAAGGAGGAAAGACCAAAAAAAAAAGATTTTTTTTCTTCTCCAAATTCAAGACCAGTTTACTTATTTCACATACTACTTCAAAAGAGGTGGTAAACTTTAAAAAATAAAAATTCTATGCCCTTTGACTGCAAATTATTTTGTGGTTATAGGTAGGTAACACAGCTAGTGTCACACTAAAGTCAATCTCTCAGAATAACACAATGCCAAAAACTAACAGAGATCGCATAGGGCCTACTTTTCTGTTGAGTAAGATGCTTCTTCAGTGTCAGTTTTCTTCGGTGATTACTGTCTTGAATTTCATTTTGAAGACCGAAGTTCTGAAAATTTTTGGTATCTTGCTCAGCCAACTTGAATAAAGTTATTCCTGGCCTTACTCTGAATCCTTAAAACCCCAGTGATATCAGTAGGATCCTCTCCATTTCTGTGTTTCTTTATTGGTCTGTGCAGGTTTTTCTTTGCCGGTGATATTGTAGACACCATGTAATGTCAGTACAGGAAGTACATTCAGGGCATGGCACCCAGTCAGCAATATTTCCTTGGCTCATCACGTTAGATTGTGACGTGTTGACTTTCACACATGCTAACATCAGACGTACATTGCACACAGGACCCTCAAGACCGAAACTAGACCACTGACCTGAGTAAGGAGGGGTCACAGAAGCGATGCATCAAAGATGGTACCCTGTGCCATCTGGCATACAAAACCAATCCAGTGTAATAACGTGCCGCTCCTGCTGTAAGACACCACCAGTGCAGTGGCACATAAAGAAAAATCACAATAACAGGGTGAAATAGAACTACCATTTTGACAATTTTGTCAAAGACATTACTAGGATAGTGTGTACGTTTTGTTGCCTCTATGCACGGCCCTTTCAGGGACCGCATATTATTTGTCATGGCATGACAAGATGCGATATTTACAAGTAAAATGGAAAACTATTTTCTGCCAGCGTTCTGACAAGTATTCCTTCTCCTCCATGAACTTTGGATTCTTCTTGTGAAGCTGTGTTCTTACCAAGGATGATGCTGGTCTAACTGCAAATCTGCTGCCATAATGAATGCAAAGCTGAAGAGTTACTCTGTCCCTTTTGCAACTTTTCTACAGCAGATAGGAGAAGTTTGATTTTTTTTTTTCCAAGAGATTTTATCTCTCTTTTATTCCTGGAGCACTTTTTCCCAGAGCTTTTATTTCCTCTGGCTGTATGATAGTAATCATTCTGCATGGATACTTCTGTGACCCTATGTGAAAGGAGAGTGCAAAACGGACAACCATAAATTCTATTTAAGGATCAGTGGCAAGGAATAAAATGAAAGTAATGAAGATGGCCAGAAGGCATTGCCATTAGAAGAGAGCCTTAATATTCCTCCCTCCCCATCTCACTGAAGTTTTAAAGTCTTGGAAATTGTCCTTCAGGGTAAGCTTAATGTGCAGCAAATACCGATTTATCCGCATAACCCTCATTAGTGTTTATGGGGAGTTGTTTTGTCTCTTGGTCTGGGAACCTTGCTGCTGGAACCTCCAAAGCATAGCAGTGGAGCACAATTTATGAGTTACAAGCACAAGTTACAAATGCAAGGATGGCAGAATCTTCTCATTGTCTTTCACAGGAGAGAATGCTGATGGATGGGTATGTAGGAGAAAGCTTTCCTGAAGTCACCATTTAGGCAGCGTAGCTCTAGATGTATTTTTTTTTTTTTTAAGAGCAGATTACAAAACACCATTCAGAAGGCAATGGAGATTTCCTAGCTACTCCTGTCGAAGATGCAGTTGCAGCTCACGTAAACCATGTCTGAGGTAACTACAAAAAATACACCACTAACAGAATAATAATTAACATAACACAGACACAGAGATCTGCCAGGTAAGTACTTGATGGTGAGGCTTGCTCTGAGCTCCACTTTGTCCTGAAAGCACTGCTACCTTCTAGGCAGTCCAGCTTGGCCTGAGGCACAAAACCAGGGAAAGAAACTGCAAGGTCAGTTCAGGGAAAACCCTGGAAAGAGAAAGCACAAAGAACCATCAGAAACAGCACCTTCTAATGGGAAGGTAGAGGTGTTTGGCTTCCGAGATGTGTAAAGAAAAAGTCTGAATGCTGTCCCAATTTCCCCTGTCCCTGGCAGGTGCCGTGCAGATGCTGACTGTGTAGCCATTGCCACCAGAACCAAGGTCTGCCTGAGAGAACCTGCAGCCAGGCCATGATGTGCCTCGGGGAGCTGTCTGCCTGCATAATATGGCAGGGCTCTCACTCAGCATCACTTCTCTTGACTCCTTTTAACTAGCTTCCTTTATTTTTTAGGGGTTTATTTTACGAGCTGGGAACAGGATTAAGAGTACAGTGGACCTGAGATTTATAAGGTTTGGTACAGAGAAAGAGACTACCCACTTTATTTGCATTCTGCTGTAGCAACAGACTCTCAACTATACAATGGATGAGAATAGAAGATCAAAAAACTGTTTTGAGACTGTCTGTAATTCACTCTACAGATGTTGCTCTTAACACACTGCTTTTAAATTAAATGTATACTTTTAAAATTGTTTCACACATACTACCTTGCTTCTAGAGCTTGCAAATTGTGATTCCAGCTGGACAAAAGATTAAATTCTCTATCCAGGAAAAAGAAATCTTATTAGTTAACATCTTAAAAAGTAGATCTTGTACAACAGACTTCTTGCAGCCCAGTTTTCCTGACTAAACCCAGCTAACATACACACTTATCTGGTGAGAATTTAATAGGTATAGAAGATAGATACCGTGCCTTGATTCCTAAGCAACAACCAGGATAAAATGTTCCAAACTGGTTCCTGAACTACATAGTTCCAGGTATCTTAGGAATCCCTCTGGACATCGAAAACTTATATACATTCTTAACCTTGAAAACAAGTGACATGTCTGAGATTTTCATTTGTGATTATTTGCAGTGCTTGTATATGTAGCTCTCAGGGGATGCAAATTAAATTAAAATTTCATGGCATTACTAGGATTTTTGTTTTTAGTTTTGTCCCTTAAAGCCAACAAATAACCATCTGCTTTGCAACTGCTTCCTCTTTAGTGTCCCACTTGCTTGTGACTTCATGAAGCTTCAGCTTTTCCTCTCCAGGTATTTAAATATTCATTTATTTAATCTCAACTCATTCCAGTTAATACACTGATGGAGGAAATATTGCAAAGTCACCTTCACATAAAACGCGAACAAAAGATAATCCAAGGGACTGGAAAGTTCCGCCCTAGTTGCCCCTTAAGACTGGAGCAATTAGGTGGGATGAGAAATACAGGTATCATAGTTTGCCATTCTGTCTGGAAAGGGATTGTTGGCAGTTTAGTATGTGACACTACAGGAGAAGATACTTAGCTGCAAGGTGGCTGAGGAGGAGGAAATCAGGGTCTACGAACGGAGGGAAGACCTGCCTGCACCATCACACAGAAGCAGCAGCAGCTGCTTTCAGGCTAAGGAGGTTGTCGGCTGGCTCACTGGCCAGACTGCCCTGGGTTAGCGGGACAGCCTTCAAAGCCAGTGCTGGCATTTTTACCAGTTGCTGCTGGGTGTATAACTGGTTGGAAAATTTCTGACAGAATAATGTTTCCATTAACGAGAAAGTTCTATTAAAATTGACACATTTTGCGGAAAGATGACAGCACTGATTCATTCAGACACTTCCCATTTGAAAAATGAGCCTTCTCATTTCAATTCTCTGTTATGAAAACAGTTCATCTCAGCTTTTACCGCTTTGATTTTCTGTGCTTTTAAATACTAAATGAGCTGTTATATTCACACAATATAGATAGATAGTATTCTGACATTAAAGCAACCTAGTGATCTAGCTTTATGAAAAATTTTTCACAGTATCAAAAGCAAACATTTTGAGAGCAGCAGATTCACGCTGCAGTTTCACGCTGCAGTTTCCACAGTGTCTATTCATAGGAAATGTGAAAGTTGAGGCTTTACAAATCAAAACATGAAATCAGATTTGCCTATGCAAATGTCATGTTCTGTGGGGCAGATGCTTGGAGGAGGCTCCTGTTTCCATGGGCTTGATTGTTGCCCATAGCTAAGCTAAGGGCCCAGCATGACTGTTGGTTTTTTCCTCTCCACTGGAATCTACTGACAGTACATTCTGGTCTGCTGGAAAGCCAGGGAGATATAGGACTGACCACAAGCCACTCATCAACTAGCCCTCTTGTCCTTCTCCCTCCACTCACTTTCAGACCGGGATTCAGCCTTTTAGATAGCGGCTGGCCAAACACAGCTATTAGAAACGTGACATCTCAGCAGGACTACAGAACCCAGCATTGTGGGCGTAATTAAACAATAACGGTTGAGGTGTAGGACATTTCCCGGGAAACTGATAACCAGCTAGGAGGACTTAATGGCCAACACTGTGCTTTGGCTCATTAACCGCTAGCAGATATTAATCCCCAGGGAACATTCCTGATGGAGACTGGTGTTGCTGTTTGAAAGGAGATGAAGATGTATTTTGTTTTCTTTACGCCTACGTATTTGTCCTCACTTCTCTTATGAATTTGATGGTGAACTTTTTGTCAAAGAGAGCCATAGGATCATAAATCTCTTCCATATGTGCTAGTAAAGGTCTTGAAGTCACCAGGTGGTAACCGACTGTTCCTGCAGAGGTGTCTAGTTATGCTGTTATGTTACCCTGTAAATGCTAGTCTGTACAATAGCGATATGAAAACCTTGGGCGTCTGGGAAAGGAATGAGAAAAATCTAAACTACAAGTCTACGGTACAGAAGACGACAAAACAGAAGAGAAAGTGAGTAAGCTGTTTGGGAGACTGATAGTCAAGCCGCATGCGTAATAGCTATGCAAAATTATTAATCAGTTTTTGAATATGTATGATTATTTCAGGGAAAATAATGAATACGTATGTAATTGGTGATACAAGCTTTGGTTGGGGCAGCATACGGGGTGCGAGATTTGGGGAAGAGATACCCCTCGCACCCAGCGCTGATAAGAAAATGCTGCTTCTTAATGCTACATTGGTGTTAAAGGAGTTTTTCATCCGAATTTTCTGTAACAATGCTAACTCCTGGCCCACGGCCTACCCCCAGATTCCCTTACTGTGGCTCAATTCCACACTGGCATGGAAGTTTTCTCCTTTTCCATAGACAATACAAGTATGAGAAAGAGAGATGGAATTATTTATGTTTCCTAACTTATTCAGGGAAAGTTCAAGAAGTCCAGTAATTTATAAGCTAAAATTAATTATTCTTTAAAGAGACCTGTCCCACAGACTGTTTCCGAGAAGAAAAAGATGTAAAGCAAATAACTGGCTATTTTAAAGGACAAAAAGATACAGCAGAAATTATTGATGGCATAGCTTTGTCAGAGTTGCTCAGTAACATTATCAACTAAATCACATCCCCAGTCTTTTACAGCTTCCCCAGGATAATGGAAGATAGCCTCTTATTGAGATTGCATGCAGTTTTATATCAGATTTTGTACATTTAAAAGTTTTTTATTTTCTACTCAGGAGGAAAATACTCACTGGAAACATCATACTGAACAATTAAAACTTCTCTTTCCAGCCTTTCTCTCAAAAATACCAGAGACAGCTCTGAGCATCAGCAATGTAAACAGCTCCTGCTGGACTGTCCGCAGGGAATTACCTAAACGATTTCTTGTGGAACTCCATTGACCATGTTAAAATTACACCAAGGGTGAATTTGGTCCTGGCTACAAGGAGGAAAGGCAAAATCACTGTGGATACTGAATTTGAAGCTTTGGCTTACTGGTGGGTTTGGAATTACTCTCTTTATATCTGTGCTGGGAACATAAAGGAAAACCATTAATGGCAGGAGGAATTGAAACGATAGAAGTTAAGGGCAGCTATCCAGTGAGATGCAGTCATCTTCTATGTGTCCAGAGCACTTTCTGCAAATTCTTTAAAAATACTGCACTGTTCTAATAGCTGGTGTTCAAGAGAAATGTTTATTTGAATTACTTTACAGCAACTTTTTACTTTACAGTGTCTTTTATATTAAAGGCCAGATAAACTTAGGCTTTTATTATGGAAAAAATTCCACTCAATATCAGGGCTGTCTCTGAAAGACAAGGTTTCAGAAAGTTATTTTTGTTAAGTTTCTTTGTATTGTTAACCTTGACAAGAACAGAGAAACCTGGCAGGGTTGGCATTATTCAACGAGAGTGAGGTGGATGCAGCAAGGCTGAGTCAAGTCCAGGCATCTAGATTGTGTCGGACTGGAAGGGGTATGAGCACACGGGCTAACAACCAGTCAACCTAAGTCTACCCAATTTCATGAGGGAAACTACAGATGCACAAGGAAGGTTTTACAGGTAGAGTTTTGACCCTCGGTAAGCCAAGCGGTTATTAGGCCTGGGACTGTGGGCCTCTCTGCTGATGCAATGGCTTTTGTTCACTGTTATGACTATGTTGTATATTTTCCAAATAAAGTTGTTTGTTATTTCATCTTCTGAAAGACTCGCCTATGATCTTAAAAGGCTGAAAAATACCTGGAAATCAACTAGCAAGGTCAGAGATTCAGTCCCCGAACCATGAGAATAGACACAATTTTGGACAAGGAAGATTTAAAGCAAGACCACTGAGAAAACTGAGTCTGATTCCGGCAGTAACCACTGACGTCTGGTACAAAAGACACAAAATAAAGAGGGAGATTGAAACATATGACCCCAATGAAAAAAGTGTTCCTTTGGTGTGGTGGCTGGGTGGAATAGTATGAGAAATATACTCACAGTAAGAAAAGAAAATAGATTGACCAGTACTCTCAGGATGATATAAAATGCACTATATTAAAATTTTGAGAGAAAAATGCTAAGCGTATTACAAGTAGAATGAAGACTGAACTTGAACAAAAAATTCTTTAAGAGACAAATCAAATTGGTATATTTGCTCTTTTTGTTACATCGTCTCATACTGCTTTTATTGTTCCTCTTCTAAAGCACAAGAAAGTCTCAATAAGTGCATGTGATGCCAAAATACACTTTGGATTTAGAATTAATATGCTACCCTTATAGCAGAACAGTCATTCAAAAACTGTCATAAACGATATACCTAACACCATAAAGCCATTCTGACAGTGGGTGAAGTGAGGGCTTGAGGCTTCTTTTTTTATATTTCCTGAGTGCTTATGGGGGTCCCACTGCCACAGAATCTTAAACTCATGACTTTAAGAATTTAGTCTCCTAATACTTAGATGCTATTAGAGAGTTAAAGGAGCAAGTCCACGAGAAATGACAACTTGGAGTCCTAGAGTCTTGATGGTGCTCCTCAACTTTGCAGTTTATTTCTTTGAGAATATTAAAAGAAAGAAAAAAGATATTTTTCATAAGCAAGTTCCCTGAAGTTCTATTTAACTCCAGAGCAAGTTCTCCATCTCACAGGCTTAGCAAATTTATTTAATCCCCCGTAATGGACAGGTTCGTCAATTTAAATGTTTCTTGGCCATAGTGAACCAGACCTAGCAGCTATGCTCAGCACATTCTTTAGAAAATACACAAATAAGTAGGTTTGTTCCCCAATCAGAACAGTGCCTGAGGCTGTATTCCTTTAAAGCTACAAAGAAAGAAAGAGGAGAATGACACTGAGTATCGCTTCCTCATCATATGAACATGTGCATACTTACTCCCTCTGTAGTAGAGAGCATCATAATTATGAGTTAACTCACATTGGATTTGTTGTCTCTAGCCTTGGGATACACAAAACCTCTCCACCACCAGGCCTCTGCTAATACAGGAGTCTCATCTTGACTCTCAACCGCGGCCCTCCATTACACAGGCATTAAATCACTCGGCAGCAAGAGCACATCTAACTGTTCAGAGCCTCCCAGCACTAACTTGAGTGCAGTCTCATAAGACCTGTTAATGCTTTTCATTCATTCATTACTTGCTATCAAATACATGCATAGCTGAGGTTAGTTCATAATAGCAGGGCTCTCTTGGGGAGAGATGTTTTAAATAGAAAATAATTATGCCTCCTGAGTCTTTTAGGTACCCAGCTCTGGAAAGGGATTTGGTATCCGGATCACTAGGCTGAGTAGTCTAAGTAACACCTGGAGTCCTATATCAAGTGAAGCTATATGTGATTCACAAAAAGGGTAAGATTTAAGATACATACTTGTGTCTGAAGAATTTCCTATTTACAAGTTCAATGCTCAAGCTATTCCAAACATCCCACCAAAGTGCCAGCTTCTCCAGGGAGGAGAGAGGATCCAAGGTTGTTGCAGTTGTAGTACCAGATTCAAGGCTGTGGGTTCAAACTGTGAACTGGAGTCATGGAAACCCAGAAGGTGAGTCCTTTTTCAGTTATGTGAATTTTCAATTGTCCCATCGGTGTAGGTAACCGAATCAAAAGCTACATCCCAGCTACATAAATAGCTAATTTAAGATGGAGCTGGGTCATTCACACTAAGGGAGAACCACTTCATTTATGGTTAGCTGCATTAAAATTAGATATCTGCTTTTGCCATGTATGTATCTCCTTAGCTGGTGGGAAGAGATAAAGGCTGAACAAATTATTCTTGAGAAGTGCCTGCACGGTTTATGGTAAAAAGCTAGGTGAATGACCTGGAATAACTTTTGATGGCTACAGCTGGAAAAGACAGACCCCATTTCTTTGTGGTTAGCATTATCAACAGGATATGCTAAGGTAATACTGCCTAACACCTGGTTTTCACCAACAAGAAATCTACCATTGATGTATTGGTCATATGTATGCTTACTTAGGCTAATAACCAAACAACGCAGCCATAGAATCAGAGGTATCTCCTTAGCAAGAAAACAGTCTTAGTTTAGAAGTGGTGACAGGTTAGCTAATAGCATGTGGCTTAGCTGAAATCTTGGTGGTCTTTTTCATTAGAAGACATTAAAATGCTTCTTTGATAAAAGTCAGAAACCAGCTTTAGGGAGCTACCAAGCATGTTACAGAAACCTCATCTTGAAATACGGGCAATATACCCCTCATGAGCTTTCACCAGGCAAAAGGGGAGAGGGGAATTTGTGTTGTGCTTTCACACGGGGTTTGCATATAATGTGAGAGTAACTCGCTGACAGCATTTAGCTGGTTGAAAGAACGTGTTTTTCAATGACTTCTTGCAAAATTCTGTTTTGCAGCAAACTTCTTAGATACTGAGTCTCTCAGAACAGAGCAAACAAATTACTAAAACCCATGAAAACAAAATGACTGTCGCCACGGATTAATGAAAATAATATACATGCTGGTAGGTGCGCATTCACTAATCACATTTTCTGTATACAAGTCCTAATCGTATATTTGCTTTGAAAAATAATTATTTTGCATAAAAGGGAACAACGAAAGAAGCCAGAAGTAAATACTCTGTGAGAGAACAGTCTGCATCTCCTCTGCAACAGCCTGTGTCTAACCGAAGATGTGATGGTAGCAGTCTCCAGCTGATACTAGATTCCTAGTGACTGAATGGGGTTATACAGAGAGAAGATCCTGATATTTCCTACACATCATCACAGTCTTGAATTTTCCAGACTAGGAAAATATTACTTTGATAAAAGTGACAGATAACAAATTGATGAAAGTTAAGCATGAGGAAGTATCTTTCTTTGATCTTTTCACAACATTAAACCCTCCAACTCTTTAAAAATAAACACAGTCAGAAGAACAAGACTGAGTAATTCCCTGCACTGTGTATGTTTAGACACAACAAATTGTACCCCAAGCAAATTCCAGCCGTGTACTTCCAGTAGCAAGTTCTCCATCTTTCTTCTTTCCTAGCAGTCTCAGCAACTGCCAAATGCTGGACACATTTCATCAGTAGCTAGGAAAACAACAAAAGCCATGCACAAAGAACAGTAATCATCCTCTCCCCTTCTCCGTCTTTTAGCCCTGGGCCCTGTTGGCACCAGCCAGCTCATTGTGCAGATGGTGGCCTTCCCACTCCTCCTGTGGTCCTTTCTCTTCCTTGGTACTGACTGCCAGCTTTCTGGTGAGAATCTGAATTAATTTATCTAGTGGAGTGATGTCACCCTTTTAGTTCTGTCATGAAGCCCTGCTGAATGGAAAACATAAGGGAAGGAGTCAAGGCTAGAGGAATACGGTGTTTCTTTTTTCTTGCATTCTCCAATTTCTGCTACAAGGTTGCAGGCATAGCAGCCTTAAGTAAATAGATGAGATTCAGTGAGCACCCAACCTGTACCCAGACCTGTATTTGTATAGCACATGTCAAAAAACCTAATTTGTCTTTTCAGTATTTGGCTGAAACTCAGAGCATATGCAAATGACAGTATTAATAGCTGAGTAGCCAGCACTTCCACAGCTGGCTAGACTACTCTTATATTCAAAACCTAACTTCCTTTCTCATAGTCCATCTAAACCAAAATCTCAGATCTAAATCTCCTCTCGAACTTTGCAAAGCTAAAGCTTGATGCTGAACTGTGCTGTGGCTGACCAACATGAGCAAACAGATTAGAAAATCTTGTCTTGTCCTGAAGAGCTAAAAAAAGAGCCTCATGCTTTTTATGCAACTGCATCCAGGGAAGGCACTCAAAATAGCTCTAGGTGAGGTGCCTGGTTTTCCTGGCCATAATCAAGTATCTTTCTCTCTTAATTATACCTAGGTAACTGGCTCTGTGAGTTAGAAAGGAATGCAAACAGCCCTCCTGCAAAGCAGTCACAACACCTTCCCTCCTGTGTGCCACAGTTTCTGCCTCCACTGCACGAGCCATTGAGAGACAGCTGGTAGACCAGCTGGCTGTGGCACCACTGAGGTCCTCCAACATAAGTTCAGATGTAAGATGGGAATCTTGTCCTTTCCTCTGCCTTTGCAACATGATAAAGTGAGCCATGAATCGCTAACTAGCAAGCAGGTTTTTTTTCTCCACCATTTTAATAAACTTATGTGCACTTTTAGTGGGGTTTTTTTTGCCATTTGAGGAAACTATTCTTTCTCTTTGACCCCAGACCAGTACAGTACAGATTGCAGTTTATAACCAGTCATAAACTTGACCTAAAAAGAAACTAGAAGGGTTAGTGTATTCATTCTCTGCAAACCCAAAGTTTTCACGAGGAAATTATCTGGTTTGACGCAGACAAAAATCAAGGTATTCTGTAGTAAGTGCAGGTGTCTTTTCGCCACGCAGCTAAGGAACGTGCCCTTGCTTCACATTAATATACATATACAGTCATTGACTTCTCTTTCCCAACATGCGGTTTGTCTGAAATCAAACTACCAAGGGAAGACCTGCATTTTTGCTGAGCACCTGTCAGTCATTTACAGCCACTCACTGCAAGTAGAAAACAAGTCTGCTTCTTTGTAAGTAAGTCCCCAAGATGTGAAGCATCAGAGGAAGAGTCTCTCTTACGTTGCCAGCTAGTCAGCCATACAAAACGTCAGCTTTGTGAGAAATTATGTAATTAAATCTGCTTTTAAATTTGCATTTACAGTAGGGTTTCAAATGCCTCTGTTTGTACTTTAAAAATATATTTTTCGGTGGTACTTTTTTTAGAACGAATTTTCTAATCCTCCTTCCTTTTTGAAGGGAAATGTGTCTTCTCTGTTTCTTTGAGCTCTTTGTAAGCTCTTCTATCTTACAAGATAAATGTTCATGTATTTACACTGTGAATGGCAATTTTTCTTTACAATGCTTTTGACCCAGTCAAAAAGAGCAGAAACATTAAAGGTCTAAAGTTATTGCTAGAATTTTTCATAGGTCAGTTTCTCAAGGAAAGCCAATATCAAGTAAAGATTCTTTATTTCTAACAAAGCTTGATTTTGGAGCTGGACTCCTGATGGAAATTTTACCAAAGAAATAGTAGAGGTGCTGGAAAGTGTAAGCCATAAGTAAAGGAAATAATTCAATTTTCAATAGGATGGAGCTGGAAGAACCAGGGTCTTCCATGGAAACAAGGGTAGAAAACCTGAGAAAGAATTAATAATAATCAATGCCCTACCTATCATTCTCTTTTTTGACTAGACAATGGTTAAGAAGACAACATTGATTTGGCTTGGCCTTAGAAAGAGCACTGACTCTTCTTTTGCAAAGGATCAACCATTATCAGTTTGTTAAAAATCTCAACTCAAGTGCCATCCAGCACTAAGTTTCTGTACATGTTTAATTTCACAGCCATTTTTAAAACAAATACTTAATTCCCATTTCCCTCTACCTTCTAGTAAGAACTAGCATTTTCCCTAAATTTAAGGGAGAATTAAGGATCCTTTACGTGCACACACCAGGAGATAGAGCAAGCAGAAAACAAGTGGGAATTGGATATGGAGGATCATTAATGGCCTGTATGTCATGCTGTCCTTTCTCTTTCAAGGAAAAAGAACCAGGAGCAATGTTCACCCAGGTTGGGAATACATTTTGGTTGGGGGGGAGGGATTGGAAGTCAACAAGCATATCGGTACGGAAAAACAGAAAGCATAATGTCAAAACTTGATTTAGTTACCGTAAGAAAGAACCTCCCCTTTCTGTAAAGGAAGTAAGGGTTTTCTCCTTCCCCCCCCCCCCCTTTTTTTTTTTTTTTCGTATTTTTTTTTTTTCTTTTTTTTTA
>NW_010426194.1:51344-61379 GCF_000710305.1 Buceros rhinoceros silvestris | reverse complement strand
TTAAAGGAATTAAGGGTTTTTCCCCTCCCCCCCCCCCCTTTTTTTTTGTGAAGAATTATTCATTTTTATACCTTTAAATTACATGCTTTAATACTTTGCTGCTCTTAATTAGTGTGTTATCCCTATCTTTTAAGCAGCATTTCTGAGCAATCCTGCATGCACTTTAATCTTGTCTGTTCACTGTCACTTCTGTGACTTACATTCTGTATAAGTATTTTCCAAATGAAAACCTTTCACCATCCTTTGTGTCTTAAATCATCCCCTCTGCAGCAGAAAGAAGGTATCAGCTAGTAAGTATGGCAATTCTAACCTTCTCAGGTATTTGTAGTCCATGAAATACCGCAAAACATCAAAAGCACTTGAGCAGAAATTTTAAAAGCATGCCAAGAACATAAACTAGTTTAAGAAGTTTGCAGTGATTGGTACATCTAACAGGCAATACCCTACCATGACCTTTTAAAAGCACCAAACATCTAGTGAAAAGTACCAAACAACAAGGATGCCTTTTTTTTTGTCTACAGCCTCTCTTTGTGAGGGAGGGAAAAAGAGAAATGGTTACCTTGAAAGCACTCCGTTAAGAGGCTCTCTGCAGCTGCAGTTGTGCCATGATGTCTCTAAATTAAACGGCAGATTTCTGCAATTACCTAAAGTGGTAAATGCTGAATTTTAAACCATAGCTAGGTCTTTTGTAAACCTCTTCTCTTTCTCTGCTTCCAGGGAGCTCTGACTACTCTGTAACCACCACAGCACAGAAAGAAAAGCAGCAGAGTATAAAGGTGGGTTCATTCATTTTGGCTCCAACAACGAAGCAGTACTAGCGCTGCAGCTTTTAGAGAAAGAAAGCAGACACAACAAGAAGGGCAGGCTTAAGACAGAGCTTTTCCCAGGAACCCACTTCTAGCCTTTTAGTTTGAGACTGAGCCTTTGTTAGTTGCGTTAGTCTGAACTCAGTTACAACTGTCGTAAAAAACTCAGACTTTCAAAACCATTTGCACCAGGCACAGGAATTCTGAGGAGAAAAAAAAAATAAATCCTCACAGGAGTTGCAAGGAGTGTGAATATTGTCTATAACACAGCTTTTGGAGCACCCCAGGATGGTGACTCCCTAGAGCAAATAGCATATATATGTAACCGTATCCAAGTTTGCATCTAACTAACCTTGTGCTTCACTTGAGGAAAAGTCTTTTGCCCCACTGTGCACACACACTGAGCCCCACAGACCACACCAGCTGCAGGGCATCCATAAGTGTGCAGCCTATAGGGGCTGCCCTACAGCTGTGACTGCTACCCCGAGACTGAGCTTTCCTTCTGAAAAGGCAGGAGACCAGAATCAGAAGCGAGGATAGCTATAAGGCACAGGCCTCGCTCCTGAAGGGGCTGACATCTATCCTCATCAGTAAGGATGGTTTCTTCTTACTGGTCACAGGCCCCTTTCCACATGCTACTCTAGTGCAGAAGCAGCAAATTGGTTTCTCCACAACTACAGGGGAGAAAGTATTCCAACAACCATCATGGTGTTAGACTCTGCTTCTAGGGGGTTGGAGTTTACTATTTTGCTTGCATATATATTTTAAAATTTAATCCTCAGTGTTCTGGGGGTTTTAACTGTTTTGCTGAAGTAGCTTTCTGCTCTACTGCTTCCCTGTCAGCCATGCACTCAACGGTCCCTCTCCACATGAGCCACATTCATGGCTGGCTATGATCTTGTGTCCCAGGAGCTAACCTGCTTCTGATACTCTACAGGAAAACTCTAGTAAGACTTTGACAGTTCAAAACGTGTAAAGCACTGTGGTCTGACTTGCTCCTGGTAGCACATTCTTCCCATTTAGAAGTTCGTATTCTGTTTGGCCTGTATTGTACTGACATGAGCACCGCTGGCCTCCCTCGAGGCAGTGCATCAGCTCAGCAGGCTGCTGGCTTGGCTTGCATCCTACATTATGTGTTTGATTTGCTGCTTCGGATATGATCCAAGTTTAAAGTTCAGGACCTATGGGTTTAGGTTTAAGGCATTTTGTTGTTGTTTGTCAAGTCTGAAATATTCTCTTTCCTCACATTCATGAGCTGACTTCCTGACAGTGTATTATCCCTTTATTTTAAAGCCCACAATCCCTTGCTAAAACCAGTGAGAACTGTTTAAAGACACTGCTAATATTTTTTCAGAAATATGGTGTATTTTAATCTAGATCTTTGCACATAAGTAAAAATTCCTGAAAGAAAAAAGTTTTTGTATTTCTGCATTCATGAATTGTCTCATTAAGGAGGCTTGTTTTTCCATGGTGTAAACACTCATCACTTTGAGAAGTTAGGCATCCAGAAAACTTCTAATACATTTTGGAAATCTAAAACTTGTTTGCATTAAGATCTCGGTCCTGCAGTTCTTTATCAGAATGTCCTTTCATTTTAGCTAATATCTGATACCAAGTCTGTTTTTCCTCCCCTCCTTCCACTTTCCACACCTATAATCATTTAAAGATCTTCAACATAGGACCTGCTTTTATATACCTCGATGCTGCCTTTAGCGCACTCTGAATGCTGTGGCTGTACATAGAGACAAGGAACAGAAGTACTGATCTTAGTTATGCCTGCATCCACCCTTCACCATATCACTCCCAATACTAGCACCCTGCTCCAAGATTCAGTGCTGAAGACACAGCTCTGACCTTGCAGGTACGCTCAGATTTTGGCAGGATAGCTACCAGCTAGAGCAAATACAAACTCCAAGAAGGTGAATTATTCTTCCTTCAAATTGTTTTCCTTGGCCTGCCCTACACAGACATGGCTGTGCTGCATAGTTCCTTACATTAACCCCTAGCAAGGCTTTTGTGCAATGCTGTAAGCAACTGACAACGTTAGCAAGCAGCCAGCTGGCTTTTCCACAGTACCACGTTTCTGTCCTGCCACCTATGTGAATGTGCTACAACTTCACCAGACATGCTGGCACTGAGTATTTGTAACATTACAGCAATACAGCCCCCAAAACTCCACCCCACCCCAAAGGTTTTGCTATAAGAGATGTCAAATGGAAGAAGACACAATGTGTGCTTATTTTACAGGATTACACAAATGGACTTTTTGACAGATTTTCTTTGGGATCAGAGGCTCATTTAAGCTATACCCCTTTCATAGGTGCTTTATTAATGCTGATGGCCAGGCTTGTTGATTTGGCATCCTGTGCTGTATGTGCACTGAGACATTAAACAGGTTTTATATTCAGCTGTGTGTACATGTGGAGGAGCAGCAGAACCTGAAAGGCATGACATCCCCTGCTGACTGCCATAAACCAGCTCTCACACACCACTGCAGCTGGGGCAGTGTGCTGTCGTTCACTGCCTGGAGAAATACTTCTTTTTGTGCAGTCAACACAGTAGAACAGGGGGCAGGGAGCCAGTAGTCCAGAAATAGTAGAAACAATTGCTACAAGAGAATTTTAAAAGCCATTGGAAACTTGAAGCTGGATCATGCCAAAAATAAGGCAGAATAGACTAGTACCTAAAAAGATTATTTAGAGCCTGTACCTCTCCAGAGATTTATCACTGATTCAGATCTTGCTGTTTCTCTCCTTCAGCATCTGCAGAATCCTTCCCCTTGGCAGTTTTCTGGAGATATGCTCTTAGGTCATGCTCTGAGACAGCAGAAAGCCCCTCCCCTTGCTAATATTGCACGACAAATATTGGTAAGCCTTTGCTGGGTATTTGCCACCTGCAAGCGTCCTGCAGGGGTGTGCAGGAGACCCACCATGGCAGAGCATTAAAGCAGCCAGAGCTCTCAAGCTCTCTTCTGTCTGCAAGTGTGAGTAGCTAAGAGTGTAGCAACCTTTCCCTTCTGACAAGTAACTTTAAGGCAGTGGCTCTTGAGGAGGTGCAGAGCTAGCTCACCCCTTGCCAGGGCATGAAACTGCTGCAAGTGCCCCACAGGCCCAGCCCAGGCAGGGCAGCCCTGACCGCGCTGCCGGGAAGGGCTCTGCTCACCCTGTGGCTCAGCAGGGCCACTTGCAGGGCTGCACTGGCACATGTGGCAATACCTGTGCTGCCATCGTCCTTCTGTGGACGGCCAAATGCTGATGACATCACTTGCTAGAGAAGGATCACATCCTGATGTCTTAACACGGTGGGCAGAGACCTGCCACATTACTGCTGGCACCCGAGTGCAGACGTGCATTAAAAGGCCTCGGAGTTTAAGGTCCAGAGGAGAAATCTGAACTCTCCTTACCCCTGCAAACATTTTTTCCTACTGTCCTTGACACTTTGGTTTCCTCTGACATTGTGAATTGTAATTTACTCACATCATCAGCCTGCTTGCACAGAGCAGCTTTGCGGTGGTCACTAAACCCACAGGAGGCTGAAGGGACAGGGGCTCATCTGTACTTGCCGAGGCACACAGAAATCCCCAGGTACAGTGAGAAGGAAGATGTGGCTCCTGTTTGAAGAGAGTCTCGTATCTGAGTAAGTCATGGGTTTATTTTTTTGCAGAGAGCACTCAAAGACTTGAGCCAACCCACAACTGAGTGGAATTTTCCCACTGAACCTGAGGGAAGGACTCATTTCCTGTGAGTTAATCTTATGAAAACCACAACTCATTATAGGGTTGGAGACGATTATTTCAGTTTAGGTACTCTTAAGAAACATTCTCTTGTTTTTGTATCAGATGCTGAGTGAAGAGGTAGAAACTCAGAGACACAGCTGGTGGTACTGCCTTAGAAAAAAGTCACACTTTATGAATGACCTGGTCAAACACTAGTTACCTAGAACTGTTTGAAGATAGCCTCTTTCCAAAGTTCTATTCTGATATTCTGGTTATCTGGGAAGTATGTCCTTCTAAGAGGATCAAAGACTATTTTTCTTTCAAGCATTAAAGCAGAACTGAAAGCGAGTCAGAGTTAGGATGTTGCTGGATTGAGGGAGACAAATCAAAAAATACCAGAGTTTTTCTGAGGAAAGACATTTTTCTCAAGGAATATGCTTTTTTGAAGGGAGAGAAAACCTTTGTCGGGAAATCTAGTCTTTTCACCAGATATCATGTTTGTGATCTGTTACTGGTTATGTGCTGTCTTGACTGCTTTATATTGATAATGCCTGATAAATGGCACTTGAGTGGAAGAACACACTTTCTTCCAGCTCACCTGTGTGATGTTGCACCAAGGCAATGCAGGAGAAACCCTCACCAGAGAGCAGGTAGCGATGCTTCCAGAATGCTGATGGTGCCCAGATCAGCTGTCATCCCTCAAGTTCTGAACTCAGAGCAGATTATATCTATCACTAAGGGTCCTTTGGGCCACATTTTAATAATCACTTAAGTAATTGTGGATCAGTCTCAATCATGCTTTTGGTACTGAATATGATCAAAGCTTCGGATGAGTATCCAACTAGCCAGTTACCTTTTCCCACCAAAGTATGAGTATTTTCCAAGAGTTCTAATATACATACATGCATCTCTGAATAGCATGTCTGCTTTAAATTCCCAGCTTTCCTTTTTTTTTTTAATGTCACCTCATCGAACGTCTGCAGCTGTACTCAAAGTTTGGTAGAGAACAGTCAATTGCAGTCGGTTCTGAATATAAAATGTTTCCCCTTTCGTTTGAAATGGAAAATAACTTGAAAGCCTTTCCCTGGTAATAAATTGAGCTCCATAGCATACATTTTGTAAAAGAAAAAAGAAATTATGATTTGGAGTATTCACAAAGAAAGAGACTTCAACGTGGTATCAAAAATAATACATACTCCTAAGCACAGTCTAAAACAGTATTCTCTTTGATGAACAGCAATTGCTCCATTTTTAAGCAAAAAGTGCCTAATGAGGAGACATAGGCTTGCAAAGCAATCCCAGAGTATTTGCATGCCAGCCTCAAGCTGCCAGCAGGTTTTACCCCCACACTGTATTTCAGTACACACTCATGACTGAAAATTAGATCAATGAGTGTGTACTGAAATACAGTGCTACTTGACCAGCATTTTAACTTTGTTGCTCCTCATTTGTTGTCATAATTAATGGACGTTTATCTTATTCTTAGACTGCAGTATTTAGTAGGGAGAAGAAGAAGTTTGTTTTTAAATTAACAAATCAAATCAACCACCTTGTGTTAAAGTGTGACACATTAAGAACGGCTGTCTGCAGCCTTCTCGTGTTCCTTAATTCAGACGGTTCCTTTCTTCCAGCTTGGGAACATTTCATTTAAATTTATCACACAAAAAACCCCAACCACCCCAAACCTGAAAACACATTTTGTTAGGAAACAATGTGACCGTTCAGAATACTCACGAGGTGTGAGGATTTCAGGACTCCACAAGTGGAAGAGGCCAGAGGTGTCTGACAACATGCAGACGGCTAATTTCAGCCTTAACTTTGCTTTAGAAAATAGGCTGTTGCCTCCTTGTGGGTCATCAGGTTGGTTCCACATTCATTACTTAGTCTATGAAATGCTAGTCTCCCTTAAGTGACTAGAAACAACAGGTCATTACAGTAGTAAATGAGGGCTCAGTAGGGGAAGAGAACTTTGGAGAAAAAAAAGTCAAGACTAATTAGAAACCTGAAACAAAGAAATCCTTTACTAATTAAACCTTACTACTTTTTACTTAGTTAGTAAAACTGCCTAGAAAATCTCAACACAACCAGACCAAATCTGACTTTGGATGGTGGGGTTTCAATTAAATTGCAAAAAAGTTTTCAAATCACAAGATTCACCGTTTTCATAAAACCTTCATTTGAAGGCAGAACTATTAAAAATAAATGCAAAATTTCTATAACAGTCTCCAAAGTGTTTCCCTTCTCACAGCATGAGCTTAAATTCATGGCATAGTGTAATTATATTAGATGGAAAAAACACAAAAGGTAGAATGTGACTCAGTCAAGCATGTTATATCTATTATTCCTTACTTTTGACATTTCTCCAGTTCCCACCTATAACTGCTTTTAATGCCATAGAAGTCCTGATTCAATTTATGCATCTTTAGAGACTTCACTGCCATACCTAATTTACACATATAATCAGTTCATACTCTGTACACAGATTGTGCTGCCTTGAGAGAGGGAACTCACCAGTAATACACTGGAGGTCTGATTCATTCTTTGAAATGAGAGTCTCCCAACTAGCTATACCAGGATCCTGTTTCCTAACCTAGGCTGTTGTTTAGCGGACAAGATTTCACAGTTTTTCTTCTTTTCCAGGCTGTCAGGGAGCATCGACCTTGCAAGAGATCCCATCCTCACACAGGCTTGGTTCAGTTCTGCAGCCAGACATGCTACCTGGAGAGCGTAGAGTTCGTTCGTGACCCAGGTGATCCTCTTTACTCCACTATGGCATACTGCATATATAGTTAAAGCAATCTCAAGATGACAAAACCACCTGATACTAATAGCATTTTCAAGGAAATATATTTCTAAGGGATGAGGACTACTATTTTCCAAAAAAAAAAAAAATCTAAGTTAGACTGAACCAGAGGTACAAAGGAGGAAAGTAAGAATGAGAAGTCTGAGCCCAAGCTTATTTATATTTGAGATAAGCTTGCAACTGTTTGTATATAGATACAAGATCTTTTGATGTTATGCTCATTTTTAACTCAACTATACACAAAAATAAATGTGACTGTCTGATCTTTTCATGAATTGAAATTCCTAAGGCATTTGTGCAGCCTTAGGCCAGGTTCAAGTATGAGCCCTGCAGGTCATGCAAGTAAATTAAATTCACTTCTGGACTATTGCTAAACTGTTTTTTTTTTTTTTATGGGGTTCATCTTATTTTGGTTCACTGTGAACTTCTGATTTTCCCTTTCTCTTGCTATCAAAGACTTCAGAAACGTTGTTTCCCTGTCATTTTAGGTAGATCATGTCTTGGTTAGGAAAGATGAAGTCAGTAGTCTTGTTTGTTTACTTGTGAATGTTAACTAGGGCAGTATTCCATAACTTGTCAGTAACAAAGAACAGGATTTGTTCTTCCTCTCTAAAACTACAACTCATCACACCAACTGTTTCAATGTAAAGCAGTTTTAATCAGTGTTATTTGAGCTTCAAAACCTATGCAAAGGGGACCACCACAAAAAGTTTAAACTCCGTTCCAATACAAGCTCTTATCAGTTTCAAGAGCACATTGCTTTTATCAACTTTCAGAAATAAAGATATGTGAAATATAGGTCAATTATTATCTGGCTTTAACAAAGCCATACTTCTGTTTTGCACTGAATGAAAAGAGATTTCTAAACTCTTTTGAAATCCTGATATTGTCAAGGGGAATACTTAATTTCATGAAGCTTAATATTTATGAAAATGTCTTATAACACAGCCCCAGTATCAAGCTTTTGGAAACATTAGGGCCAATGCACTTTTTGTGGACGTAAATAGTTGGAGATAAGAGACGTCATTTTACTGCCAGGGCTAGACATTGCAATGACACTGAGCAGCAGAGAAAACAGGCATGCCTCTTTTTAAATGCATAGCAGCATAAGTAACGTGCACATGCAAATAACAAATACTACCTTTCCCCTCAAACACTCATTAACCGATTTGCACAGTCAGAAAACATGTCCGCTATACCTATACAGACCAAGTGTTATATTGCCCCTGGGCACATTCACCTGCTTTGCACTTGTGGTCTGGGTTATTGAAAGTTGAGGAATGAATCCAGTCATAATTCTCCTGTGAACGTCAAGCCAGATGGTTTGTGTCTCCACAGCTGTGAAAATGTGCCTTTATAAGGCAGATGTAAGAAGCACTTGCAAGTACATCCTCTTCCAGCTAATGCTCAAACAGGGCCTCAGCGAATAAAGCAGCAGTTCTCCATGAATGACACTGTGCTGTGCTTGCTGAGGACTTGACTTGCAAACCCCACACCATGTCTGCTCCCGAATAGGGCTGCTTTGGACAAATCTTATCAGAAATCTCTCCTGACCTTGTTTATAGTAGCTTTTGAGGCAGGTCCATTTACGCCATTTGGAAAGAACATTTTGCAATTAATTTTTAGAGTTAATTGCAGCACATGCTCTGTAACGCTCAATTAAAATGTTGCACCTCCAAAGCTCCCTTAACTCTGCTTGACAATCCCAGCACAGCTCCAAAATTCAGCTATGATTCATCAGTAGCCACAGCTTTATTATAAGATGGGGCTAAATTTCAATTAACGTTGGCCAAGTTTTCTGCAATATGCTTCCAAGAACAGCTATACTTTATGACTGAGAAGAATTGGTGGCCCTAGCTGAATTGTGATCCAAACTGAGTTTTCATACTGTGTGCTGAAAACAAATACAGACCAAAATGTTCAGTGTTTCTTGAAAGAAGATAGCAATGTTTCTACCGGAGTTACTGTTCTTTGTAGCATGCAAGAGAGACCTAAGGTCAGCAAGGTGCCTTCTAAGGTGCTGTGAATCAGAATAAGTGAAGTGCCCATTTCATCACACAACAGGAAAAAAAAATTTCCATATATCTCCACAAAGTGTTTCTGCCTTACTTGATCACCATTCAACAGAAGCACTGATGACAGCTTAAAACAAGATTGTCTTTCTCTACCCTAAGGCCTCAGAAAGAATGAGCCACACAGAACATTAGGAGAAGAAATAATAAATAAACATATCAGGGGAAAGTCAAGATGTTTGAAATGTTACATGCTGCAATGTTATGATTTAAAACTAAGAGTGGAGTAGCTCTGTCCTATCAGGACAAACTCCTCCGGACAAGTCAGACTGTCAGCATGCATCCTGCTCACCTCTCCTGTTCTGTGCTGTGTGTGTTTAGCTGTTGTGGCAAAAAACCTTGGATTTACACCTGAGGTATTATCTCTTATCTTCACATTTATTTTACTTTTACAGTCATAAAGAGAAAATCTGATGGGTCACAGTTGAGGTTTCTTAGCTTGTTAAGTACAGATGTATTAAAACCTTACAGAAGAATAGAGAAACAATTTTTCTTCATTACTTCAGAGTTCAATTTGGCCTAGAAATTTGAAGTAATTTCAAGTCTACTGAGCATTATTCCTCCAAATTCAGAGATCTACTAGCAATTTTTTATCATGCATTCCTTTGTAAATTTGTTCTTATGCACATGCTCCGTGCA
>NW_010426194.1:28694-51232 GCF_000710305.1 Buceros rhinoceros silvestris | reverse complement strand
CAGCCTTTTACCACTTGCATTAAATTTTTCATTCCAATTTCCTACAGTTGAAGAATACTCTGACTGTCCAGACTGCTCAGTCAGGCAGAGTAAGCTCTCATAACTGCTGACAAAAAGGTTGCTCTTCTGGCATTTTGTTATTCAGTGTCTATTCTAGGTCTTGATTTTTAACTCAATAGTAAAAATCAGTCATTTTGTCTTCTGTGGGTCTCAAAGATTGCCAAACTACCTATGGAGTGATTAGAATAATTTATTTTGAAGGTGATGGCTGCAACTCTGTATGTACTGAAAATACTCAATTGTTGTCATTCTGGTGTCTGCCCATGGAAGAATGTACATGCTTTTCCTTTCCTCTGGTATTCTAGGTATAGATTAAGATAAAAATAAAGTGGAAGGGGCTACTTTTATTAAGGAAAAATCAAAGCTCCTCATAGAGAACCAAAGTTTGTTCAGAACTGTAGTCTTATAAAGTCTCACAGTACTTTTTCACAGAAGTAAAGTGCCACCCTCTGCCACTTTGTCCAACTTTCTGATCTTGTTAAAGTTTTTTCCAATCTGTTTCTTAATTCACTTTCCGTGATAAGTCTTCACTGCCCACCTCAAACTATGCTGTAGTATTGCAATTAGGCTGTTAAACAATTGCAACACGATCTCCTCAGATAAGGTGCACGCAGATCAACAGTGCAATTTGTACTTATCTTGTATATCCTGCTATGTCTCATGTTTTTCGCTTCTGCGGAATAAAGGATTGCAGTAGGAGCCTGCAGGTCTATCAGTTGTGCTTGCAGCACCAAGAAAATAAATACACAGTGTTAGTGCTTGTTTTGATGAGAAAGGAGCTAAATCTTGCCAAGTAGGGATGTCAGATACTGTTCCCTTCCCACACCCTTCTCACCCAAGACCTTGGGAAAAAAACTTTCAGCAACTTCTATTTCTTATTTATCATTTTAAGTAGATCTCAGGTAGGCTAAAAGTTCAATTTATCTCAGATTCTTCAAGCTGAAGTAGGTTTTCAGCTTCTCAGGGTACTATGCCGTACTCACATACGGCTCTTGTCTGTGAAGCACTGCAGGCTTCTGCCCAGAACTCTGCCTGCATGGGTGAGCCTTCAGAGCTCTAGGAAAGATAGAGTCTCTACTGGGTATATGCTGGATCAGATTCCAGCTTCTGCTTATGCAATTGTGGAAAGAGAGTGAACTGCAGACTTATTTTTAGTGGCACAGATGCGCCGCACCTACTGTCTCTCATTGAGACTGGCACGAAGGCACGATGGCATATTCCCAGACTGAGACAGTATCTGTCCTCAAGTGTTTTTCCTCTTTAAAACAAGAGGACTCTTCCCTTCTTTTTCACCCTTTGTCCCTCCTATTTTTAAGACTGGGAAAGGTTAGCACATGGGCTCTTATCACCAACCAATCCAAGAAATGTTTGCCACAGATACTGCTCTAAAACTGGGTGAAAGCAGCATCCAATGCCAAGTTTCAGATTTAATACCTTCATTCAGCTTGGAGTCAAAAGAGAGAACCTCCTCCACCTATAAAGGCTTCCACTGAATTCAGTTTCCTCTGGGAATCTCTCACAAGAGACATGCTATTTAAAACCACCAGCTGGGAGTCCTCCCTTCTGTTGACTCTGGTACCTACAGCTGCTTTCCTGAGCCTTTACAGGGCCCATCCACCCTGCCACAGGTGGACATTTAGGGTAAAGTCATTTCAACTACAGTCCAAAAACTCTTGAGATTTTGGTTCAAATTTTCATTAAGAAAAAGCAAGAATGGAATAATTCATATATAGAGTTTACATACCCACAAGCCAGGTAGGAGTAAAATGCTTGAAGAAACTGATGCATCTGAAATGAAGGCACAGGACAATTCACTCCACGGAGTTTTTGAGAAAGCCACAGGTGATATGCCAGGTTTACATGAGAAGTGGGGGTCAGCAGTGTTATCTGACTGGAGAACAGCAAACACAATGCCTTTATCTCAAAGATGCTACAAATTATGTTGGCAGCAATGGAGCCATTTTGTTTGTCTTTGCTTTTATCAAAACGTTACTGAATTTTAAAAGAAAAGTATCATTATAGACACGGAAGGTAATAGCAAACACAACAACGCACAATGTGAATATACCAGTATTAGATCAAGTTCGATTGATTTCTTTCTCTGTCAAGATAATTAGTATTCACACAGGGAAACATATGGCTGATCTAACACCAGAAAGTTATTTAAATTGCTACCACGTTAGAAGTTATTAATTAAACTGGAGAAGATAGGAAATACCTATGAGAGTTGTAAGCTGCAAGAAACAGGCTAAAGAGGGTAGCTTAGAAGGGAGTATCAAGCTGGAAGGAAAAAAGGCAGGCAGTTCCTCAGCAATTGGTCTTTTGGTCTCATCCTACACAATGTTCTTGTGAGTATTTGGAGTGTGCTGGAGAAGTTTGCTGACCCTGTGACATTGGGAGGCACTACTGGAGATGTAATAGGGTTAGACAATCATATTGGAAGAAATGGATGACTTTGTAAATTGGAGTAACAGAAATTCTATGGGTGAAAGTCATTTCACATAGACAGCTTATTCATTTCAGGACAGACAGCAAAAACTTCTGCTTTAAGGGATGTGTATCAACTAGAAGTAATGGGAGAGGAGAAAGACCTGGTTGCTTCCAAGTGTGGGATAGACACTGTCCTCACTAATGATTAGGAAAAGAATTTCTGTTTAACAATGCCACAGTCAGCCATCTTCGCAGTAGGACAGAGTTTTTACTGGCAGGCCTATTCCACACACTTGGAGAAGCAGCACATTAGAAGGCTGGCATCTAAAACACAGTGACAGGGTACTGTGATGAATGGAGCACTCACACCTTTGCAAAGCCATTCTCTCAGGTTCCTGAAAATTCAAACAATGCCACTAGTATACTGACGACACTCAGCTTTTACAGATTTCGCAGTGACTGTAAAAAGAAAGAAGTCAAATTCTTGGTAAGAAGATGTCAATGAGAAAGAAGTGCCAATATATAGTGCCAGAATATGCTGTTCTGTGTTAGAACAACTGAACGTATCTAAACACTTCACACATTTGCCCAGTATGGTCACCTTGGAACTAATTCTTCTAGGGCTCCTAGTTTTTTCAGTTTTCCTGCTCAAACACAGCTTAAGTAGAAAACACAGAATGCCAAAGTGAGGCAAACTGCAAGACAAGACTTCATAAATTATTAAAGATAAGGGATATCACAGGAGAAATTCTAGCTCTGTACTTTATATGGCTGTCACACTAAGCTCTGAAGGGCCAGCCTGAAATCAGAGAGCACATTTATTCTGAAATGAACTTCCAAACCCACTCCCTCTCCCCCCAAAAGCGCTGCTTCCAATCCAAATTGGATTTTGACCTTTGTCTTCTGTAGCACAATCACATGGTAATGCAAGTATAAATACAAGTAAATATGAAATACCACCCTAAAATGCAAGAGAACATTTTTATTCACTTCAGACCAGAAGAGGACCCATCTTTCCAAAATAAGAAGCTTTCTAAACATATCTGTGTCTCAAGGGAGGAGGTGGAAGAACAGACACTTAATAGGGATGATCATTGTTAAAAGGATGCTCAAAGTGAAAACTGTAGAATGAAAAGCCTTCAGAACACAACCAGAGACGGTATTGCCACCTAGCAGAATATGTAAAAATGGTTAAGAGTGACTAAATATCTTTTAAAGATTAGTGAGGAAAAGCTCTTGATTTCCTAAGGGGGAAAAACCTGAATCATTAACGAAACTGGGATACTGACTGCTGTTGAAATTGTAAGTAGGCCTGCACACTCAGACATCTGGCCCTAATCATGGCTCCCAAGTTTGGGAGAAGACAAGGAGGGAGAAGCTTTAGTAAAGACAAATACATCTTTCATTGAAAATATTTCCACCACAACAGAGGATCAAAAGTTCCCCAGCTCTGTCTACCCCAAGGATACCATATGACATATGTCCCATGAATTACAGCAGTTTTCAGAACACTCCACAGCTGATAATGGTTGGAGTCTGGTGAACTGATCAACCAATGAAGAAATTAACCTGGTTCATATCAAGAATTCCTAAAAAGAAAAAGCACCAGGGAATGACCACAATGTTTAATTACCAAACCATTTATCAGTTACACACACTTTTCCAAAAACTCCTGTTCAAATTTTGGAATTTTAGCAGATCTGATCAGATAACAGGCTGTACAGTCATGGGTAGAGTTGAGCTCTGCTCCTTCACGTGCTGCAAGATGGCTCCATAGGCAGTGGGACATCATGTCTCTGGATGGAGCAGTAGGGCTAGATCTCCCAGCATCTCCCACAGCCACCTTCCACCTCAGCCCTGCTTCCCTCTAACCCCCTGTCTTCCCACCCTATTCCTACAGCAGAAATTGCCTGGTCCCTGTCCTACATTCTCATGGTAGCAAAATTAATTTTGCCTCCGCTATTTAAAAGTCCAGCTGAGTTTGGAACTCTGCAGGGCCTACAGGGTTTGGTATTGAGTTCTAGTATTGGTATAATGACCTTTTGTATTTCAAAGGGAAGGGCGTGACTTTCTGAACTTAAGCAATGATAGAGTGAGATTGAGTCTTAGTGAAAGAGTACAGGAATCACAGATATTCCTGGGATAAGGAGGATGCAAGTCAGAGAAACAGCAAACAAACAAAACAAAATTTTGGTTGGTCCCACAGGAGATGGCATCTCCTCTGCAAGCTTTGTCATGGTCACTTGTGAGTACCTCAGTGATTTCTGGGAGTGCACTTTGGTTCACAAGAGCCAGAGCCCAAATCACTGCTGCTCTCTCTGAGTCTATAGGGCAGGAAAAGAAAGTTTCCTTATGTGTCATGTAGAGGGAAAAAATTATTTTTGGCTATAAAAAATGATAAGGAGACAACTAGTCTTATGGCAAGATACCAAAAACCTAAAGCATTCCTTAAAGGACTGAAAATGTTGACAGTAATTGGCAAGACTTCAGTTTTCAATGAGGGAGTTTCTCCTCTTTGAGCTTGGTGGCAGTGCTTAGTTCTAGAAGCAGAAAGCCTTTGGAGAGAAAGTCACCAGCTGTTGAGGCTTTCAAAGGTAGAGAAGCAGTATGGGGATTGGCATAAAGCTGCACTCATGTTTTTTAGTGGTAGCCCCGTGACAGATTATGTATATCTACCAGTTCTGTATAAGAACCACATCTGATTCGAGCATGACTATATTGTTATTTTGAATGCCTTGTGCCAATTTAAACAGAGAGAAAGAAAATATAGTCAAGCTCTAGGGTCACTTCGCTGCTAAGGTGTGTTATCCTCCCCATAACCTGGTTGTAGCACCTCCTTTCAATTCATGGTTATTCACTCACGCAGTGGACACCGCAACTTGCGAGCTTAGGGGAAAAAATGGCATTGAGAAAACTTCACGTTTCCACAAAACCAAAAAATTTTGCGAGATATTTGCACTATTACTGCAATTACAAAAGAATTACTGGTCATTACACGTAGCTATTAGGAGAAAAACAGTCAGTGGAAAACTTTAGTGGGGGAAAACAGGAGCTGAACATCAACAAAATCAACACAATAGCGTACGATTTCTGACCCCAATCATCTGCAAGGGAAACATGCTGAATAGATACATTTGTCAGATACGCTTGACTACGTCTTCATTAAACAGAGCAACCAGTGTCAGGGTTGGATCTTAGAACCAACAGTTTCAGCTTCATGGGCTGGCATACAGCTGTATGAGGTAGTACAACTTGTACAACTGCCGGATGTGCAAGACAGTGCAGAGTAAACAGAACTGTGCCAACTCACAGTCAAACCTCTGATTAAACTAGAAGTTCAAAACTATAATTCAAGACAAATTAAATGTGCACTTAAGTTTCATGGAATGTTTTGAAAACTAAAAATACTGAAATAGCTCCTTTTTACCTAGAACTGAAAAAGTTGTGTTATTTACATATACAGACACATAAGTAATAATCAACACACAGGTGGAACAAAACACCACTGTCAACATGATAAACACTGATTTGAGGAAGCCAGGCTTCTCAAAATCTTCTGAAAATCCCAATTAGCAGCTACTTTCCTGTCTACAGCATCATGACTTTGAAAAATCTGAGCCCATACCTCATTTGGTACTTAAGCACTTTGAAAGTTTTACCTCTCAGCAGCACATATCAAATTCAGACTTTTTCTAATCCTATTGTTATAAGTTTCACAGAAATCCTGGTATCACTGCCATTTCTGACCACGTTTGGCTTGAACTGAGCTTTTGAGTTTCCCTTCAGCTTGGCAGCAGAGCTCAAGCAGCAGAACAATGATGCAAAGTTGATACGTGTGAATAGACATCTTTAGGAAAGGGGTACAGGAAAGGTATTGAATTTACAATTCAATAGCATGTTCACCTGGATCTCCAGTTCTGATTATACTGAGATGCCAAGTGATATGAAACACAATTTGTTTCTGTTCTTTTCCCTCAGAGACCTGCATTGTGAGGTTATACCAAAAGTCTTGTCGTCTGAATCATTTATTTGAAGGATATCATTAGCGCCTTGCTGTGATCTCGATCTGTTCCTATCCACCTCAGTATTTGTTAAGGATTGTATATTGGTTTCATTTTAGAATATCCCTTTATGTAGTTATCTGTAGGAAACGAATTTGTCATGCATATTAGCCAGATTCTTAAGCATTAATATACATTAGTTCCAACTTCTTTTTTAAGTGGAGTGTGACAAAAGGCTTTTCTTCTCCACATTCTTTCTGGGGGGCTAGAAAATTCCTTAGTTCAACTGGATGCAATCTGTGCTTTATGGCAGTCCTAGTACATTGTTCTCACAGCAGGTAAGAGGGCTTTTCTGCAAGAGTTCTCAGCATTGTTATTGTTGCACGCAGGAGTAATACTCACACTCTTTTTGGATAAGTTCAAACACAAACTAGTTATTTTTAAAATACATGTTTCCTCCCCCACCTCATACTTGCAGATGTAGGGTCCTGACACATTTCACATTTTGGTTGCTGGTGCATAGAGAAGTCCCTTGGCAATACATGACTCTAAGTACATCGAAAGGGGTAGCAAGTCTTTAAACTGACTGCAATTTTTCTGCCAGCCCTACTTATATTTTATATTTTTTCCATTATTTTAAGCAGAAACTATAAAACCTAAGATGAAAGCAGTGTACAAAGGTAGCGAGATCTTGCATATTTGCACGTGGTCCATTTCTTGATATCTCACTACAATAGAAAACTGCAACAAAAATACCACCCTAAAAAAAGAAGTATACGCCTAGAGGACATTAGTACCTAGATCTCTCATGAGTGCGTACTTTTCAGAATAAGACAACTACCACGAAGAAGGAATCAATAAGTCCTGAATATATAGCTGCTCTGAAGTTACACCAGCCATTAAGCTTGTATAACTGATGTTTCCCTGCTGCTGCAGAAAGTCAAAATTGTATATAGGCGCTTATGCAGCTATTCAAATACTTGCAATGTATCTACATAAAGCTCTAACTTTATTGCATACTATGAGTTATTTGAACGTATGACAGGTTGCTTAGCTGGCTGTGTACCAATGCAAATGCATACAATCTTAAAAGAATATGGTTTCTGCACTCAGATCACGAGGAAGTTCATAACCAGCAAAGGAGTTTAGCAAAGGAGCAATATATGTGATATCATCACAGTGCTGTTCATCTAGTATTGCCTCTACGAGTTAAAATGCACACATTCCCAAAACTACACAGATATGGCATGATTATATTTAACATAATATTATTTGCACATTTTTTCCTATTTATAAAGAAAGATGGTAGGAGATTAGGGAACTTTAGAGGAAGAGGAATACGTATTTTCTGGAAATGTTTGTGAGAGTTTTTATATCTCAATATCTTCTCTGTAAAGTGGCGAGATGAACCAAGGACACTCTTGACATACTTCCTCCATAACTGGAAAAGCAGTTATTTAGCTTTAAACAAGTATCTCAAAAAAAAAAAAAGGATTTCAAGTTTATCCCGTTGCTACAACACTAGACTTTAAGAACTCACTATATTCCTAAATTATTATTGGATTGGACAACAGGAAACCAAAGAGATGTGCCACACAATACAGAAAGAAGGAATAAGACTCTGGGGCTGCAAATCAAGAGGCCTGGCTTTGGTTTTGGGCTTCCAAAGATGGAAGGCAGGCATGCACTGTTGCAGGCATGTTCTCCATCAGGCTGATGCCAGGAGGCACATTCCCTTTGGCAGAAGGGGGCATTCAGGAACAGCTCTAACCTACAAAACCATTTCTGCTATCAGTAGACAACATTAAACCTCTGTTTCAGTTGCACAGTAGACTAGATAGAAGTTGAAGGTCTTCCAACTGCCTTTGCTTTTTGGACTGAAGGACCAAGCTCAAAAATTTCTGGCAAATACAGGAAAACAGAAACACCGTATATTTAATACTGCTTTGCAAGCAAGCTGTGGATCATTCATCATTGCTTCAGTTTGACATGTCATACAGGACTACAAAAGCCACACATGTATTAATTCCATCTGTGATGGGCTTTAAAAAAAGTGGATATACCGCAAAATGAAGACCTACACATAACAACTGAAATTAGATTTGTTCTATAAAACTTCATGGGGAACCCTTAAAACAAAGAACCCAACCCCTCTTGATGACATTTCTCCTTAGAAATGATTTGAGCCAGTACAGCAGCACAATTGTTAGTACTGACTGTTGGGCTGACTTTTGCTATATTGTGATGCTCAGGGAGATTCCGTTATTATTCCTACACAATACTCTAGTCATCTGTGCTGTATTTGTATTGCAGCAATAAAGGAAGTTAAACCAGGAAAGATCAGGAGTTTAATATGCCACAGAAAAGTTGCCCTCTTCCCTAAAAAGAAGGTAATGTACACATTCTTCTGTAAATAGGAAGAAATTAGTGTAAACAAGTCAAAATAAAAAATCACTGGGAAAACTAACTTGATTGTCAACTTAATTTTTTTCCCATTAATTTCTTAAAACCATTTATTTTTGCTTGAGTTCTCTGTCCTCTGCAAACTGGGTACTAGAGCTCAGCTGTGCTGACTTGTGAAAGTTTCCAGTCACGAAAATCAGAGAAAGCTGTTGTATTAGGCAATATAAAGCCTGTGGTTTGAAACCAATGATGTGCACTACGACAGATCATGGCTATAGCCAGTAACAGCTAGAACACTAGATGCCTCTCTCTGTACTGCATCATTTTCAGTGGCTTTCAGGCTCTCTTGCCTTTGTCACAGAGCAGCTCTGCCAGGGTTTTCTAGGACCACAAACAGTTGTTATTTAACACAGACTCTTAAGGGGCAGTCAAAGCATGAATGCAAACACTATGACTTCCTCAAGGTCAAGTTTTCCAAGAACAATTCTCCCAGCAAGCAAAGAGCCTGGGAGCAAACAGATGCTCTGTACAACTTAATTATGTTGCCTTGGAGCGAACGGTTTTGGGACGTTTTTACAGGGCAGGCTGAAGCTGCACCCTGGCCTGTCTCGAAGGCTTTGCTGTGCTGCCTCATCAGTTTGCCAGGCAGTTCTGCCGCGGCATGAAGGAGCACAACAGCCATCTATCATTGGAGTGATCAGCCCCACTCCCGGAGCAGCAATGTTATATTTTAACTTTGGGGAAAGTGAACTCCTCACAGAGGCAAATTTGGTAAACAAACTTATGTGTCCAGCTGCTTCAGTGGGTAAGTGCAGGCAGAAGGAGCAAAGATGCCATTTCAGTTACGAATTTAAAAGACATCTGGCCAAAAAAAAAAGTAGCTGGCTGATAATTATATGTTTCCCTTACACTTAGGCTGGAAATGTTCCCATTAGACTCTAAATCAGAAGACTGGCTGATTCTTGTTTCATTAGAGTGATCAAAAATGAGCTTGAAACTGAAAGTGTATTTTCACCCCCCCTCCCATTACTCTCAGATCATCTATCTCCAAGTATGCATATTAAATACAATGGACTTTTAGAAGCTGACGTAAAAGTTATTTTGTGGGTGGGTGTTCTGTGAATTTAATTAGCTGTATACTCTGGACTCGAACCACCAAATCTTGTTCACCTTTTTTAGACAAGACCTTCTGAATTTGACAGGAATTAACTCTTGAAAAGTGAGTAAATACACCAGATTTTATTAACATCAAATATATCAAACAGTGCATGGAAAATTTATTACAACCCTTTTTCTGTCTTCTCAACTGTCTTGCACTTGTGACACCAATTATTTAGTTAAAATTGAAATTTTGAAATACAGTTTAGAATTTTATTGTCAGTTCATAAAGTCTACTCTCATTCCAAGTCTGACTCACTCTTCCCACTTAGTAATAATCTTGCAAGAGTGACTTGGAGTTGCAACCAAAATACAATTTAATTTACATGTAAATTAAATTAAGTATAATTAGGTTTCATAATTACTACTTGCTACTGAAAATGCCTCTTTCAGAAACTCAGCAGAAATAATTTCTCAGCGATTTCTTCTTTGTAATTAAGAGAGACTTTGATAAAAAAATAATCCTACTAGCTAGACATGCTTTGTAGACAGTACTTGGGTATGAAATTATATCATCTGCTGCACAGTAATTTAACTCACCCCATTTTACACTTGTCTTTCTGCTTTTGAGGTTTCTTGTCAGTTTGAGATGGCTCTATACAGGAGGACACTACAGACACTGTCCTGGGATTTGTTTTTTAAACTCATTGGCAGTGCAGTTGGACATACCAGCCCCTACCCAACAAAACCACTTGGGAACACCTACTTGTTTTATAGCTGGGATTACTGAAATGAGGAAGAAAAATTAAAAATTCCCAGGAGTGGCAGGTGCTGGAGGCCATTTGATTTTTATTGCTGGAGAAAGAAGACTTTCTTCTTCTTTCAAGTGTTCGCAATCCTTCCGAAAGGAAGTATTAAAGCAACATCAAGGGGAAAACATGAATGACTTTGAGCACTGCAGTTCCTGCTGGGAAGAGGTTGAAAATGTTTCCACCTTTCTGCAAACTAGGTGTAAGTGACAAGACAGATATTCTGTCTCTTCTCTTTCCAACCTCCAAGCTTATTTGCTGCATTTTAACTTTAACGACACTCAAAGCATTGATTTCAGCACTAAATAGCTTGGGGATTATAGGAAGGTGAGAAAAAAGTATAGTTGTAGAAGCAAACTATCAACTGCTAACGTTGCAGTGTCATTCAACAGCAAAATGTATTTCTATGGACAGCTCATGCTTAGGCTAAACAACCCCAGCTCCCTCAGCTACTCTAGACCCTTGTTCTCTAGACCTTTCACCAGCTTCATTAATCTCTGCACAAGCTCCAGCTCCTCAATGTCTTTCTTGTAGTGAGGAGCCCAAAACTGAACACAGTACTCAAGGTGCAGCCTCACCAGTGCTGAGCACGGGGGAGCAATAATCACTTCTCTACTCCTGCTGGCCACACTGTTTCTGATATAAGCCAGGATGTGGTTGACCTTCTTGGCCACCTGGGCACACTGCTGGCACATATTCTGTTGGCTGTCTACCAACACCCCCAGGTCCTTTTCTATCAGGCAGCTTTCCAGACACATTTAACTCACCAGTCTGCATTTTGAGAAATTGTTTCAGTTTGTATGAGGTATAGAATGTCTCCCATGATTTTCCATCACAGCCTCTGAACATTTAAAGTCCCTTTGCTTTGTAACAGAGAGAAGTTTTTTCCCAGTAATCCTAGTAGATACATACTCAAACCCTAAATTACTACCTCAGAAAGGCCATTCACTTGGAGAGCAGAACGTTCTTCCAAAGGCAGTTTAGGATTTTATGAAGAGAACAATGGTGCAGTCATACATCAGGAAGACTCAGACAGCATGCATTTAAAGAAGCTGGGCATATTAATACAGGTGGACATTTTCTATTCAGCAAATAATAACTATTTGTCTGTTGATAAGGCTGACGCAAGGTGCAGCTTTTAAAGAAGTCTATTGTGGATTATACATTGAGAGAGTGGACAGCACTGTTTTTTCACAAATCAAAACCAAAAATGATGGCATAGCATTACCCCACACCTGAGTAAACAGCATGGCTTAGCTAGCAAATGAAAGCAGAGGTCTCTTGACCTACTTGCATAGATAAATCCTGCTAGAGGATTGCTCAAGTCCTAATCCTTCAACTACACTCCTGATTTTATGCACCCAACTAAAAGCCATTTATCAGCTGGATGTGTAGCAAACAAAAGAAAAAAAAGGAAAAAAGGAAAGAAAGCCTGGTCCACAGGACAACTCTTCACATCCTAATGGAGGCAGACTCAGTGAAGGGAAGGAATCAAGCACTGGAAGCACTCTCCGCTGAGCATCAACTACAGATGTCCAAAACAACTTGCCTGGCCTAGTTACAGAGAACAAAGGTCAGGCAAAATAATTCCTATTTCACCGTAGGTAGTGCATCTTATAAACGAGTAGGCAAATTTAACTTCACTAAAGTCATATTCAAGTGACTGAAAATACAACTGCAGTTTTTCATTCATCTGTCAACAGCTGCAAGCCATTAAGGCACGCAACACAAAATTAAACTAAAGTTAATCTCTCTGAAAAATAAACTATTACTTGTGACAGCATTCATGCTGGTATAATTAGAGCCCAGAAGAAACATTAAGTTATATTCCACCACCACTGAAGGCGATCAGAAAGTCTTTGTAAATCAATATCTGATCAAGGAGAAGAACACGAGAATAAGAGCCATTGCAAAGTTTTCTATGAATTATATAATACAGTGTACATGCATGGAAGTGCTGGTCATATTATGTCAAGACTTATTTACAGGGAACAATCATACTCCCTGTTTCCAGATGACAGTAGTAGCTGGAGGGGCCCAGGCATTTTTGCTCTGGTTTGGCACTGCTCTCAGAGGGGTGCCTGCAGTCGGTGTCCTCTGTGTGACACCCTGCCTGCTATTCTGGTCATGGCACAATGCAGCATTAAAAGCAGGTTCAAACACTCAATGTTAGAAATTCTATTTTAGTATAAGAGAAGAGTTCACTGAATAAAATTGAACTAAAATGCCTTAACCTTATCTCAACTAAATTGTGTTTTGACCTTCCCAAGAGTAAGCATTTCAACAGAGTCCAAAAAAAAACAACAAAAAAAATACTGGTTTTGGCAAATGAACATTTTTAGAATTGTTTTGTGATGCATTCTGACCACTTTTAGTGTGCAGACAGGGCACAGAGCTCACTGCTAACAGGCCAGTAGGATCAAAGCGTTAGGTGTAAAACCTGTCATCTCTAGGAAGGTAACAGCATGTCTTCCTTCACTCATCTCGTTACTAGGCATTTTTCCTAGTCTTTCACAGGAAGACAAGGATATACGTTCAGTACAGAAGAATGTGCCCACAAGTCAGCTGGACTCATAGCATTAGGAAAACTGATATACAGTGAGGGGGTTTTAATACTTTTAATAATTACGTTTAAACCTCGGATGCAACTCCTCCACTGTTCTAATCAGTGTTAAAGACGTAACTGCACAGGACCATTCTGGTTCAAGTAGATGGCAATGTTTCAGGATGCCCACATGCAGAGAACTGCAGATAATACTGCCTGTGTTTCTTAGTAACTGATAAAGTCAGTAATTTATAAGCAGGAAGCCTTACTGAGCAGCCTTAGCTTTACATTAAGATCTCCCTACCTGCCATGTACAACCAGAGGAAACAAAGTTTGGGTTAGACCACTACTCTTTAATTGCCTGGTTTCGAATGACAAAATCAAATAACTCCAAAGCAAATGATGCACTTAGGGATTAAAATAATTTCTTGTGTATTTTTAAGTTCTCACACTTATCTTTTCCTTTTTACTGAAGGCCTGCTTGGTGCTTAGCAACTACAAGCTACCTGAACTGTTCATTGCAGTCACTGCCATCCAGTGAGAGAGACATAGAAAAACATCAAAACATTATGGAGCAAGATCATCAGGAGCTCATTTATTATATGAAGCAATGAAAATGATCTAGAATTAGCCATTCATCCCATGCGATGCTACCGATTCAGAACCAAATTCCCTTTTATTCATGTTCATGTATATTTTACACATGCGTAAAATAAGTGTATATATATGTGTTGCTATTTTTTCCAGTATTTGGCAAGTGCACAAAGGACCTAAGTGAGTGCATAACTATTGCTGATATCTAGAACAAATTAAGGTGAAAAAGCAAGGAATCCTTGACTCGATCACTCAGAGCTGAGAATATGAAAACTCTTCTTCCTCACAGCAGAAGACTTACTTACAAAAAGCCAGTACTCTATGTAAAATTAAATAAAAGCTTCTTAAAGACAAGGTATAGCTAAAAGAATTACATCCATACGCTCAAAACTGTGTAAAGCCACCATATTGAAAGCACAAAGCCAATAAATACCATCTACTGAGAAATCCTTGAGAAAGGGAACAAAGAGAATTCAATATTGCTTCATGGTGTAATAAGAGGCAGCCCTCAGAAAGCTGTGGAGGTATATCTAAACAAGCTGAAGCAAAGGGATCATAGGCTTCTGCAGATTAAAGCCTGAATACACAGCGAAACAGAAAAGAAGAGGCACAATGGATAAAATGTATTGGTAATAAATCTACTTTTGAGTAGATTAGGTGCAGAAAACCTGTCAAAGATTACAAAGAGTCAACTGATCATGAAATAAGATCAGAAGCATATGAAGAGAAGACACATTATTTCTTGCACTGCTATTCATTCTGGGAGAAGCTGGGCAGAATCCCACATCAAAACAAAAAAATTATGGGGGTCTTTTGGGGATTTTATTTATTTATTTTTTAAATGACTGACTCAGAAGACCTGTCTGAAATTGAGTGACTGTAGAATAAGTTATGGAACCAATTCACAAAATGAACTTAAATTGCCAAGACCAGATGGTATTCAACCAGGAGCTCTAAAGGAACTCAAGGATGAAATAACTGAATTACCATGGATAGTGTGCAGTCTCTCATTGCATCAGTACCTGAGAAACATGACAAATATGATGTCGATTTTCAGTGAACAGTTTCAAGGCAACCTGAGGCCTATTGACTTGGTGTTTGTAGTGGGCAAGTAAGTGGCAACTTCAACTAAAACAATCCAGAATTATTAGGCATCTGAATGATCATGAGTCAACGTGGCTTTGAAGAAAAGTTATGACTTGCAAACCTCTATTTTGGAAGAGACAAGAAATTCAATAGATAAGAGTAATACAGCTAATAATATCTACTTCGATTTCCAAAAGGATATCTTATTGAAGAGGCAGAAGCAACAAACTACAGCATAAAAGCTGAAAGTGTTAGCATAGACAAATAATCAGTTGAAAGAAGTGGAAACAGAGGTTGGAAGTAAATGGGCTTTTCTTGCTGACTACTGTTTCTACCTGGACTCTTGCTGGTTCTCATCATGAAGGACCTGGGAGATGCTGAACAATGCAGTGAGAAAGTTTTCTTATTTTGTAAATATTAAGTTATTAAGGATGAGAGCCAGCAGTAACACAGCAGGACCAGAGAGCTGAATGGACAATAAAGGGGTAGGAGAAATTCTGTCTAGGCGGCAATAAAGAATGCACAGAAGAAAAAGCACAATCCCAGCTTCACATATAAATGATGACCCTTTTTACTGAGCTGACCATTACTACTCCAAAGTGGTGTCTTGCAACTATAACAGAAATAGGAATATAATATACAACTATATAAATATAATGGCTAGTTCCTTAAAAATGCCAGCTCAATACTTTGCAATGCTTAAAAACTTGAAGTTTAAGCACTATTCGGTGATAAACAAAGAACAAAATGATATTATCATTATGCCATGGTTCATCTGAATCATTAATATTACGTGCAGTCTCTATCTCATGTGGAAGCCTGAAACAGATTCAGATGTGGCAAGGAACAAAGAGTAAGGATGCAGGATTGGCATGCTCAGTCACAAAGAGAGATGACCAAGGAGGGCTAAGACAGAGGTCTACAAAACCATGAAACTTATGAATAGGTTAAAAATGGACCACTTGTTTGCCTTCTTTGCCAGTAGAATAACCAAGGCATTAATTCCCAGGCATCTCTGTGGAACAGATCCTCCTAGAAGCTGTGCTAAGGCACATGGAGGACAGTGAGGTGATTCAAGACAGCAGCATGGCTTCATCAAGGGCAAGCCCTGCCTGAGCAACATAGTGGCCTTATACAATGATGTGACTATATCAATGGCAAGGGAAGAGCAATGGGTGTCATCTAGCTGGACTTCTTTAAAGCCTTTGACACATTCCAAGAACATCTTCCTCTCTAAATTGGAGAGATATAGATTTGATGGGTGGACTGTTCAGTGGATAACAAATTGGTTACATGGTCACATGCAGAGGGTAGTGGTCAATGGCTTGATAACCTGTGCTGTTTAATATCTTCATCAATGACAGGTAGTGGGAATGAGTGAACCCTCAGCAAGTTTGCAGATGACACCACACTGAATGGTGCAGTTGACACACCTGAGGGACAAGATGCCATCCAGAGGGACCTGGACAAGCTGGAAAAATGAGCCAATGTGAACCTCATGAGGTTCAAGGCCAAGTGCAAGCTCCTGCACCTGAGTTGGGGCAACAAATATTGTATGCATCAGTACAGGCTGGAGGATGATGTGATTGAGAACAGCCCTGTGGAGAAGGACTTGAGGATACTGGTGGATGAAAAGCTGGACATGAGCTGGCAATGTGCATTTGCAGCCCAAAAGACAAACCATATCCTGGGCTGCATCGAAAGAAGTGTGACCAGCAGGTTGAGGGAGGCAATTCTGCCTCTCTGCTCTGGTGAGACCCCACCTGGAGTACTGTGTTCAGTTCTGGAAGAATATGAATGTATTGAAGTGGGTCCAAAGTAGAGCCACAAATCAAAGGGATGGATCACCCCTGCTGTGAAGAAAAGCTGAGAGAGTTGGGGTGGTTCAGCCTGGAGAAGAGAAGGCTCCAGCTCCACCTTATTGAGGCCTTTCTGTACTCAAAGGGAGCTTATGAGAAAGATGAGGACAGTCTTTTTTGCAAGTCTTTTATCGCAACAGAACAAGGCTTAACAATTTTAAACTAAAAAAAGGTACTTTAGCCTAAATAGAAGGGAATAATTTTGTACAATGAGGGTGGTGAAACACTGGAACAGGTTGCCCAGAGAGCTGGTAGATGCCCCATCCCTGGAAACATTCCAGGTCAGATTGAGTGGGGTTCTGGGCAACTAATCTTGTTAAAGTTGCCCCTGCTCACTGCAGAGTGGGTTGGATTAGATGACGTTTAAAGGTCCCTTCCAACCCAAACCATTCTATGACAAAGAAAGCCATCTGGAGCCAGGTTCAGAGAAAACAGAAGGATAAGGTTCATTATACAACACTCCATAAGACAATAATAACTGTCGCTGGGAGAATATTTGGGGTTACCCATGTTTACTCTGTTTTCGTTTTTCTGCATGCCTCTGTTTGCGGATAGTGTAGCAGCTAGGATAGTAAGCCGGATGAAGCCTTACCTTGAGTTGTTGTCATATTAAGGTGCAGCTGCATAGCACCTCGCTTCTAGATTAATTTAGATATGGCTGAACTACAGATCAAGAACACCACCTTATCTAGATTTCAGGATAAATATGGACACTATTTAACAAAACTAACAGCTTTTCATGGAGATGTCAAGGATCTGAATACCATCTCTACAAAAATATTCATATAGCAGATGAAGAGATTTTGAAAGGAGAGGGATTTCCTGAAAGCAAAGAGATAATTGTTTCACTGTGCTTTCCTCTTGGCAATTAACTATTAAATTTTCAGTAGCTAAATATCAGCAGAGCTTCTGTCATTCCACTGCAGCTCCCCAGGAACACCCAGTAAAGATTTTCAGAAAGGCAATACTGGTGCTGTCTGTCCTCATCAATTAAATAATGCCTGAGATTGTTCCTGGGAATGGGAATGTGATGAGAAGCTGTGGATGATGGAGGGTGATTTTGGAGACAGATTTGATCCTCCTGAAATCCTGACTGCGATGGAGACTGAAGTTTTTGTGCTATTATTGCTTACATTGCAATGAAACAATAATATACAAACATTCATAAGTGGATCAAAGGGTAACTAAATGGGTTCAAGTCCAAGCTAATCAAGTACACTTCAGGAATAACATCACACACCACCAATGCCACATTAAATAGCTGAAGAAATAAATTTTGTCTCCAGATATAAACCGACAAATATCATCCCAATAAAGCTTAATTATTGCTGCTTTAAAACAAAAGTGCCAGTCTGTATGAAGGACCCTGCAATTTTCTCTCATCTCATTAGCAGATATTAGAACTTTTCCCCTCATTTTAGCCATATTTGTCTTGGTGCCTATTCAAGCCTCTTGGACATTGACTCACTACTAACCCTGTGGAGCCTTCTTTCCTGCTCTTCTGTTCTCTGCTCTTGGGAAATTCCACCCAATTAATATGAGGCCACTAAGAGTGTTGAGCTTTTTGTAGTCGTTATGAGATACAGTCTGGCATTTACTTGCACATGATGAAAGGGCCTTTAACACATCACTTGCATAGAAATAATCTAGTCAAGTCATGCAGAAAAAAACCCTTACTTTTTGAAGTACCTCATAGGATTAATTGCTAGTGCACTCCTAAATTGTAACTCTATAGGCACTTCCAGAAGCTACACTAGCCTGAATAAAAGTGAATTACCCTCTTCTCACATATGTCAATATACAAAAATGATGTAATCCCACACGTAGGAAAGACCTCACTCCAGCTGCTCATCCCTCTACCACAAGCATCTTTGCTCTGAGCAAATCTGTTCCTTCCCTTATTCCCTGCAGCACAGAAGAGCACATATCTAAAACCCTAAAACTCTAAAGAGTTCAGGGACTAAAGGCAAAGTAGCCACTCAAACCCTCTTCCTAACCTTGTGGGCAGGGAATCCAAAAGAATTCTCTTTGCTTTGCATATATACAAGTAAACACCTTGGATTACGGGGTTTTTCCCCAGTGTGAGAGATGAAGAATTCCCTTCAGACCAAACTCTTCCCACCCCAGAGAGAGCCTGGCTAATCTCAAAGCAGTCCTACACTCTATCCTGCATCTACTGTTCTTGAGTAGGTGAAGCTTTTAGTCTGTCAGTTTAAGAGAGGGGGAATTGGGGGGCAGGAGTGAGGACAAGATTGTGCTTTACCTTCTCAGCAGTCAAATATTTTTTGTGCCTGTTTGGTTATATAAGTGGAAATGCGGCAATGGAACTGATTCAAACAGAATGACCACGTTATGTCAGACTTCAAAATCTGTTAGCTCTACTGCAAGAGTAAGAACCTACATATTTACCTTCAGAAGTCTGGTTTGTTTTTTTTCAAAATAAACAACAGTTGGGTGATTTAATTTCAAGGGAACTGACATTTGCTGTTGAGGGGGGGTTTTTGTGTGTTTTTTAGGTTCTTTTTTTTTTTTTCCCCACACACAGGTTCCTTCAACAAACTGAAACTTAAAGTCACCACTTTCTTCTCCGCAAAACGGCCCTGTATGAATAAACTCTGAGGTAAGAATAAAACTGAGACCTACGCGGAAAAGATAAAAGATAATACCACTCCCTCTCAAAGAGCTTAAAGATTCCCAAGTCCGAAGCAGTCTGTATGCAAACAGAGATTTAGACAGGAGGGCCAAGGGGTGAGAGGCTGTGGTGGACTCAGAGTCCTGTTTCTTAAAGGCTGCATGCAGCTTGAGGATGAAGCTCTGAAATATATTGGTGCACGCTGTCCCAAAGTGGTGACTTCAAACACACTTAAAAATAACAGCTGATGGACTCATTACAACATGCAAAGGATGCCACAGATTACACCCTTGTGTGCTTCAGGCCGCTCTAACTTTACAGCTGTTATCTTGAATGCCCTGGGACAGAACTGACCAGGGCTTAGAAGAGTTGCAAGGTGTTCTCAACTCAGCCCTCCTGTTCTGGGAAAGGATTGTAAATATCTCTTAACCAGACACTTGATGCCAGGAAAAGACATTGTCAGTGGTGTAATTGAAGACTGAAAAATGATAGAAAAAGTTGCTTTGAGTAAAGGTGAAGATTAGGTCTTTTCTAAAAACACTCCTATAGGAAAAAACCCCTCACCTCCACAGCGGCTGGATGAGTCTTGAAGTGATTGATCATCCCTTTTATTTTGAAAGCAAAATATTTTGGTTTGTTGTTTTGATTTTTTTTAATATAAAATATGTTGAAAGATTCTGGCATGAAGTCATTCCACCGTATTAACTTTACAGTAAAGTTAATGTGAAGAGACTATAAAACCACAGAACTATCCTGAACATTAAGACAGGTCAGGGAAACCACAATTTTGGAAAAAGCAGAGCTTTCAGTAAATAAAATTTAAACATAATCAGGGAAAAGCACCACTGACTTGGTGTCCTCTATGATGAATGAGGCTCAGCTAGATTCAAATCCCTTTTCTTCCACCTGTGAAGGAAGCATCTTGAGGTAGCATGACTTAGCCTTCTGAGTAATATTGTAAATATAAAGAGCTTCCTGCATCACTTTGCTTCTTGTTCACGACAAAACTTCTGCCCTTGTTATGTCTTCCCATCACTGGCCACGTGTTTAAAAACCAGAAACCTATTCCTGGCCTGTCTGCTCGCCATGGCTCACAGCACCATTGGTACCATGTGGCGCCAATGGGTTAATCACTACCCATCTGAATCTCCAGGGTTTTCATAGGAGCTTGAGGGTTTATGGCTCATATCCACAAGCCCAGCAAAAAGCTCGAGAAATATTTGGGAGACAGTTTGAGGATTAATCCTACTGCAGTGCCTTCTTAGCAAGGTGATAAAATGGGATGTAATAATTATCCACCATTTCAAAACATCCCCTACCTCCTGTCCCAAAACTGCAGTCATAACCAAGTTGCTTAGCTGTATGAGAAAGCCTGGGCTTTGATTTCCAAAAGCTCTCCAGGCACAGCAGCACACATTTAGGTGTCTTTTCATTAAAGCATCAAAGATCTATTAGCATATCTGTCCCACTGAGATATTGTCAGAGGACAATTACCTTCCACATCTCTGAACTGTCATCCAGCCTTACAAAAAAAGCCCTCCCATATGTGTCCCACAGAGTAACCCGGTGTGGGGAGGTCAAGCCATCACTTCAGAAGAGGATCAATTCACTAGAATGATTATTTTCAGACAAAGCATGGAGCTCATATGCGTATCAGCTGAGATCATTGTCAGTATTTCAACAGCTCCTCCTAGAATTTGCAGTCCCACTGAGCAGGACAAGGTATGGAACAAGCAACCCAGGAAGAGCACAGTATAAATGCAAGGTACAGGAAACAGGGGACTGAAAATAAACAGTGCATTTTTATTTCTGCCTTCTAGGAACTAACTCCAAGTTGCATGAATTAATGAAGTATGTGAGTTTGAAATATCATACTATTGGGGTTATACTCACTAAAAGAGAAAGCAAGAAGATATCAATGACAGGTCACCTACCCACACAAACAGGAATTCTGCCTGGTTTGGCCCAGTGCTATTAATGAAATCAAGACAGGAAAGACTGGAATGGCATATGGCTGACAGATGCAAGCATGTAATTTGATGGTACAGTGGAAAGAATTACTCAGTACATCATTACCAATTCAGTATTTACCAATTTCTTTGGAGAAAAAGGTCTAAATGTCTGAATCAGAAGTGAGAAGTTAACTTTTCTCAAGAAGGCAACGTGTGCGTGTCTCTTTTCAAATGAAAGCTTTATGCATAAGCTCCAGGACTATACAACAAGGTGGTTAGAAAGGACTTTATGAAGTCACATAGTGTGTGACCAGGTCCAGTTTCAGTCTTGTAATTTCTGATTGGACAATCTGTTCCTAATGACCCCCACAGCTTCCTAAGTCTAAGACAATATCTCATTACAGAACCGCAGAATAGAATCGTAGAATCAGCCAGGTTAGAAAGGACATTTAAAGACCACTGAGTCCAATCGTTAACCCAGCACTGCCAAGTCACCACTAAATCACGTCCTAAGCACCACATCTATCTGTCTTTTAAATACCTCCAGGGATCGTGAATCCACCACTGTTACAACACTTTTGGGGAAGAAATTTTTCCTAACAACCAAACTAAACCTCCCCCGGCCCAGCTTGAGGACATTTCCTCACAGTGTCACTTATTACTTGGAAGAACAGACTGACCCCCACCTCCCTACAACCTCCTTTCAGGTAGCTGTAGAGAAGGATATGGTCTCCTCTGAGCCTCCTTTTCTCCAGGCTAAACAAGCTCCCTCAGCCACTCGAGACCCTTGTTCTCTAGACACCTGTCCAGCTTCATTGCTCTTCTCTGGACAAGCTCCAGCTCCTCAAGGTCTTTCTTGTAGTGAGGAGCCCAAAACCGAAACAGGTTTGAGGGTGCAGCCCTACCAGCACTGAGTACAGGGAAACAATCACTTCCTTACTCTGGCTGGCCACAGTGTTTCTGGTACAAACCAGAATGCTGTTGACCTTCTTGGCCACCTGGGCACACTGCTGGCTCACATTCAGCTGGCTGTTCACCAGCACCTCCAGGCAGATTTCTAACCACTCTT
>NW_010426194.1:24252-28577 GCF_000710305.1 Buceros rhinoceros silvestris | reverse complement strand
AGCTGGCTGTTCACCAGCCCCCCCAGGCAGATTTCTAACCCCTCTTTCCCAAGCCTGTATCATTGTAGGGGATTGTTATGCCTCAAGTGCAGCACTTGGCCTTGCTGAACCTCATACAATTGGCCTCATCCCATTGATCCACCTGTTCAGAGTCCTCTGCAGAGCCTCACTAACATCAAGCAGATCAACACTTCCTCCCAAACTGGTGTCATCTGCAAACTCACTGAGGGTGCACTCTACACCCTTGTCCAGATCATTGATATAGGAGTTAAACAGAACTGGCCCCATTACTGAATGTTTTACTTTAATAAAAGGAAAGATTGATTTGGTTTTGGGGTTTTTTTTATTATTAACCCCTGATCTCTGCATCTGTTGTCACAATTAAAGATTGCTTCACAAAATGCTCAATGAACTCAGGGTTTTGCTCTGTTCTTGAAGGGTAGAGATCAGGTTATTCCTTCATGCTTTGTAAAAACAAACAAAAAAACCTTCACAAAATATCTTTTCATACAATGAATCCATCTTGATATCTCCTATTTTGAAACTGAAACATTGATAACCACATCCAGAGAGCAGCTTATCTGGCGATTTTCAACGCAACCCAGTTTCTTAAGGAGCATGTTTCCCTCGTTCATTCACAAGAATTTGATGTGAAATTACGTCAAAATCCCTCTTTCCATTTAGGGCATCATCATGCTGTTCAGCCAGAGCTTTAAGTTCATAGATAAAGGCTTAGTGCTATAGCTAGGTTAACTGCAGCCCATGGAAGATGGCCAATAAACCATTCAAACTACTCTTCATTATTAAAAATTGTAGGCACTGACCCTGCATGTCTTCTCTTTCTTGCTCTTTCTTTGTTTTACAGGATGCATCTCTTAGAGGAAAGCCCAGGAATACTGTGGGATGGTGGTATACAACTAAGCAGGTTCACCTCACTTTTTGGCCCATGTATTTCAGTCCATTTCAGTCTCCTCTTTCACATCACTGAAGTTGGTACTTGATTTTCACTTGGCATTGCGAAGCGAGCAGCTTGAATTCTGAGTCATCTGGCAGGGATACTCTCTCCAAAACAGTAAGTTCAAAGTTTCATCCTCTCCACCTTTCCTGTATATTTTTCCATCCTTTTAAACATGGGTGTTTGTGGAAGAGTGAAAAAGGTATTCTTCTGTTCAGAAGTGAATATACAGCACACGTTTTTATTTCAGAGGAGCATGTACTAACAGTAACAGGTATAGATTTTCTTTCCTGGTAAATGACACACAGCTTGGAATATTAAATTACAACAACCTGAAAGCATAGGGAAATAGGATTTGATATCTGGAGCCAAAGTCCAGTCTTAGTTTTCTTAAATTTAAATTGCCTTAATCAATTATTTTCCAAAGACAGATTTATCCCATTTAGCTGGTTTAGCTGCAAGTATATGCCACACTGGTAGCTAATAAACACATTTATCAATTAGAAGAGCACTCTACTAGATGTTAATTAATAAGGCTTTTTTTTTCTCTGCTCCAAAATGTAGCCCTTAATCAGATACTTAGCTGCATTTAGACCAAGTAGTTGGTGCATCCATCCAGAATCTTATCTGTTGGCAGCTACAAGGTGGTTCTGCAAGATCTATACTGTCTGTAATTGGAAATACCTGAAGGTAGAGTTACAGCTTGCATATCCCTCACATCCTGAGGGAACCAGCTGAGTCCCTACACATTTTTCTAGAGTGAAGTGAAATTCAAACAAAAACAAAGGGACACATCTCTGAAGGATTCTCTTTATTCTTAGCTGAACCTTTCCTTGTGCAAGCAAGCCCCACACACAAGCACTAGCTCAGACATCCATACCTCTAAGGTAACTTGTCCACCCCATGATTTTACTGAATCCCATACCTGCTTTTTAATCTGATTTCAGAAACACACCTTCTGTACCATGATTTCTCGTGTGCCTACACAATACCATGTTACTGTACACAAAGCCCAGCGACAAGATTCATTTTCTCTAGCAATGAATCCAGCCCTTTTCAACTAAGGTATACAACAGCATGACCTGTAGTGAACTTTCCCTGCATGACTCACAGGCTTAATTTCCACCCACTCCCTCTCCCCTCCACATTAGCAAGCTGCCCCAGAGGGAAAAAAGTAGAGACGGAGAAGTGGCGATGTTTCCGCCTCACTGAATTCTGCACATGCCCCACTCAAAAGCATTAATGGAGAAGCACTCTTGCAAATCTGCCTTTGTGTACTGGTTTAGATTGCAGAGGGATGGGTCAGGCACTGCTCTTGTTAGCTGTTACCCTCCCTGTGCTGAAGCACAGCTTCTGACCACTGCTCACATTTTGGCAGCTACAGAAACAGGCTACGACTGGAACTAATGTCTGAATCCGAGAAACAGCCTTGAAGGAATTTGCTTGTCTTGCCTTCCATACAGCAAATCAGATTAGCTCTAGCTTAAGCCTGACAATTTACATTAACATGCCATTTGTCTACATAGCATGAAAAGAATGTTCCTCAAGTTAGAAAAGAGCCATGTTTGGGGTCACTAGTTTCAAAGTCCAGAAATGAATCAGCAGTTTTGAAATTACACAGGCAGACCAACTAAGCACTGCAGCAAAATATGGCCCAGGACAGCTCTTCTGCTTGCCTCCCTTGTAAAAATCACCATGAGACAATGTCCTTGTTTAAAAACAATCCTTTGGTATTTCAGTAGAAATAAGATTAAGGATCACATGCCCTTAGGCTGAAATTTGCAAAAAATCTGATGAAACGAGGTTGTGTAAACAGAATGGCTGTGAACAAATCTTCCCCAGAAAGGAAGGGGCTTCAGAAGAGGGAAGCCCTGTGCCTTTATCCTAAATTTACAGAATACCTCTGTGAGAAATCTGGAGTATTATTCAGAAAGGCTGTTCCAGAGCCATCTCCTTGCATGAGATAGCCCTCTACTTTGCCCAGTTCCAAATAATGACATCTTTGAAATCCCTATCAGGGATGTTAACAGAACAAGAGAAATTCCATGGCAGGCCTGTAAAATGGCTACCAGTGCTTAAACAGGTGTCTCTGCCAGCACAGCTTTGATGAAAATAGTCTCTGGAGACCCACAAGGTTCTCTATGCCCCTGTTTTTTTACATACCCTAGACCTGGGCCTCCACACTTCACACAGGGAGCCGCACCTTTCAGTTTTGTGGTGTCCCAGGGTATCACCAGAAAGGATTCCCTGGCCAGGAGACAACAGTCCTCCTAGCAGGATGTGACCCTTTGGCTCCATCCATCAGTGGTGTGCTCTCCAGGGACATTGGTGCAGAACAGCAAAATGAAGTTCAAAAGTACCAGCCCTGTTCAACCTCCTAAGCAAGACTGCTCAGGCAGGCAGGTGTTGCTCAGTAGAAACACTTGCAGCTGAAGAACTGGATCTTCATTTGTATCCTCTTACATTCAAAAGCTTTGTCTTGAGGTATTACACGATCATTTTTATACTTACTGTGTCATATCCTCTTTAAACGTGGTGAGGGAGAAGGCAGAAGATTTAAAGACTCCCTATGAAATTGCAAGTTGGCTTTGGCCATGAACTGTTCACACAAACCCAGATATATCCGATACACATCCTGACAAAGCCTTACTGAATAATTGTCCTGGCTGTACTGCCCAGCAAATAACAATCCAGAAATGAGTACTTTACCCTTGAAATAATGCAGCCATTTTTCTTGTCCTGTATGCAAGATATTCCCCCAAGCTACTGCTCCGAAAGCTGGCAGCTATGATGAAAGGCCAAATAACTAGTTGGGGTTGAGTGCTACCAGTGAAACTCAAGTCCAAACCAAACATAACAAGAAAGGTGGTATACACTCTGCTGTCTCAAAATCCATAACACTAGAGATGATATCAAATAGCTGCTAGAAAATCAGGTCATACCATTTTCTCATCTGTTCCAAAACATAGACTCAAAGGTTTAAGCATTATTACCTTGAGATTCTCATCCAAATGAATACAGAATAATTATCTATAATAGTACTTCACTGTAAAATGTGTGTTTTTTTCCCCCACTCTAGATTGCAGCCTCTTCCTTTATACACAGGAAGATGGCTTTTTTTCAAGAGATTATCAAACATACCGTAATTAGGTAGGAATACAAACTCAGAACAAGACATGGACTGAATAGGATTTTAAAAGGAATTTAAAAGGATTTTTTGTAGCTCTTTGTTCATTGAAAGAAAAGATAGAGAAGCTGAGAGTTTAAATACGTAGATGCCCAAAGGCATATGAAGGAAGCCATGCAAGTGACTTGTTTCCAAATGATTTTAGCGGGTCTTCAACCTTGCTGCTCTTATTGAACGTATGTT
>NW_010426194.1:15231-24185 GCF_000710305.1 Buceros rhinoceros silvestris | reverse complement strand
TGGTGTCTCCAACCTTGCTGCTCTTATTGACCGTATTTTCAGCAGTTTGTACAGCAGTGCTCCCCATATATTTAAGTAGCCTGTAAACACGGTTCTCTCTAGCATCCAGTTCCCACTCCTTAATGCCTTGGACATAGTTTTCTCTCATTAATTCAGCTCATAGTTAAACAAAACTTCATAGATAAGCTCCTGTTAGAAAATACTAGTTTTAGAAACCCAGAAATAAAAATATAAATCTATTACACAGTTGTGTTTTTCTTCCTTCTTGTGTATTGCAGCTCAGTCCATGTTACCAGTTTCCCCTTACTGTTCAACCCTGCACTAATCAAGAGTAGAGGAAATATTGATTAGTGCAGGCAAACCTAGGACAGATGACAAGCAAGCCACAGATTTTTGGCAGGCAGATTGAGAATATAGCCTGTGCTCCTTCTACAGTTTTTAAGGTCTTTTTTAGACCTTTTGTAACAGCCCTTCTCATTTGCCTCTCATCTTGCTGCCTCACCAATCCCCCCACCCCCCGCAATGCTCCACATGTGTTCCTACCTTGGCTTTTCAAGTGCTTTCACCGTTTTCCTGCTAGTGATTCTCTTGTTGTTTCCAAGGCCTATCTCTCTCTCCTCTAAAAGTTCCTCAGCTTTACCTTCATAGCCGATGAACAACTTGGCTGAAGAATATAAGAAAATCAAGAGCCTAAAGCATAACGTTAATCAACTCAACCATTATAGCAGTCCTGATTTACTTTTGTTTTTTTTTTCTTGAAACACAAAAAACCTGCAAGATCTCTCACAAACTAGAGAAAACTGTAACCAGTATGGTAGCAACACAATAGATAATAAACAGACTATAAATAGACTGTTATTTTTAGACCGCTCTGTTTCTTAATTGCCTATAAACTTACCCAGTTGTGAGCACTTTGTGAAGACTCTGATGATAGAATGCACTCTCCAAATTTCCACAGGGCATAGAGACTCTACATTATATCCTGTGGATGGGATGCTGATGTTAACTGACAGAAGGAGAAATGCACCGAGACAGATATTTTTAAATGAGAGGAGAGGAAGAAGGGGCCCTATTAGCTCTCCCCCTTCCCCCAGCTTTGTTCCACCTGGCTCAGCTGTGGCTCATAGCTCTGAGGAGCTGAGGGTGCCCATCAGACCTCAACCCTGGCTGAATTTTAAAATGCCCCAGGTGGGTTCTAGATCTCTACAAATTTGCATGTACCAAAGAGAATTGAAGCCAGGTGGGAAGATTCTAGTGAAAATCCTCAGAAACCAGCTTTTGTTCTGACCAAGCATAGACACTGCTGATAATTTATGTAACATGCAGCTTCAGTCAAATAATAAAATCTTTTCCTCCTTAGGAAAAGTCATTCTGAGACATAAAGTGTCTCTGTCTGCATTTGTGTGCCTACTCATCATTAACAGACAGATTGAAATGACCAATGCAACAATTTTAACAACAGAAGCCAGAAACACCAGCAAAATATTGACAAGTGAAATTTGTTCACGGAGGTTTTACAAGAGAAAAAACAACCTTAACAGACATAGGCACAATTATCAAGAAAATTACTGGGTATTATGCATTTTTTCTTTCAGTCCATGGTACCTGAGTCATAAACACTTCAGACTGAACCAGCAGACTGGTGAGAGGTGCTGCTTCTTCCCAGGGAACAAACAACCACTACTGAGTGCCCCATGGCCTTCCCTTGCCAGTCTTTTCTGGGCACATTTCCCTGCCTGTCTGCTGTACCTGTCACAGCCCTTCTCATTTTCCTCGCATCTTGCTGCCCCCCTACTCCCTGCAATGCTCCACATGTGTTCCTACCTTGGCTTTTCAAGTGCTTTCACCGTTTTCCTGCTAGTGATTCTCTTTGTTGTTTCCAAGGCCTTCTCTCTCTCCTCTAAAAGTTCCTCAGCTTTACCTCAGCTGCATTCTTCACCCTGTTTTGTGACCTTATGAAATTTTTTTTTCCTACTAGAACCGAAGCACCCCCGTAGTTTGCATGGCTCAGGTTGCTTTGCACACATTTGGTCTTCTGGTGCCTGTCTACCCTTTTCATCTGTGCTCATGGGCTCCATATGGCTCATGCACCAATATCCTTGAAAGCATTAACTTCCTAACAGAGAAGTCACTGACAAAAAGCATGGCTATTTGCTTTAAATTATTTGATTACTTCCTTTTTTTTTGCAACAGAGGTACATGGACAGTGTGGAAAAAAACCTTTCTCAGGAATTTGAACAGTTCTCTAAGGCCAGATCTGTCTCGAGTATTTTCTTTGGTTTGATAGGTGAGGCGGTGAGCCAACGCTTAGCTTTTGGCCAAGGACATTTCACTAGAAAATGAGCAGCAATGCAGAATTATTCAAAGATAAAGCAAGCTTTGCACAGCTGTAAAAAGTTTTATCGCTATGAGTAACAGTGCCATCTGCTGACTCCTGCTATAACCATATTGGGAGGGCCCCATAATAGATAATTAAGCGATAAATTTTTCCAAAATCCAATATCTTTTCACAGAAAACAGCTGCTGTTAGGGGTTTTTTAAGTCATTTTATAGGGTTCTGGGATAAAAATAATTTTCAGCATGATTTCTGAAGTCAAGAAATCCTCAGCTGTTTTCCTAAGGACCTGAGAGACAGCAGAGTCTTTCATTAAATATTGCTCTGACATCTGTACAATATTTGAATTACTTAACATTATTACACAAAGCATCAGAAAGCTGTGCATAGCTCTCCCCAATTTGCCACCTCTCTAAATGATTTTCTGAGTCTGATGAACTGAGTGTGTACCTTTCTAGATGGAAGCAGGACCTTGAGGTATGCAGACAAAATCAAAACAGCAGTATCTGAGCTCAACTATTTGAAAGAGAAGCTGTCATTTTCAGAAAAAAAAAATCATAGTTATTATGTGCACTGAGCCTGCTGGTCTCAGGAGGGGATCCAATTGTTTGGACACAATTACTAGTCCCAAGGGATCCAGCACAAGTGGGACTGATGCTGGTGAGATCCATTGTAGGAGCTGCTCTCCAAAGTCCTGATCACAGCCATCTTTACATTCAGTAGTCACTTCAGCTGGTTTTATTATTATGTTTAAGCTAGTGACTAAGTTATTTTTCAATTAAAATGTGCTTGATGGAGCATTCCTTTCTAAATGAGGAAGATTACTTTCATACTTGTATTATCCTTGTTCTTGCCAGGGGAAAACTTTTCATCTACTCTTCACTTTGCCAGAATTAGTTTCATGCAACAGATTTTAAAGAAAAACCCCTAAGAAAAATGGAAGGTTAAAAAAAAAAATCCTGGTGTGGGGAAGCAGTATGACTGCAAGACCTGCTGAGTCAATGCAAATCTTTGTGGAAATGATGCTTTATCACATATTTCTTAGCAGTCCGGAATAATTTGCCTTTCAGCCCGCTATTGCTAGGCTGATGTGGGCTGGCTGCAAATAGAGGATGCAATTTGCTGCTTCTTCAAATGTTCCTTTCCTGCCACCCCAGATGGCTGAGTAGTGTCCACAGCTTATACACTATAGAGACCTTTGCTGTGGGACTGGCATCACTATATAATACTGCCACCAATTCTAAAATGTTATCATATCATCATACCAAGTTTGCTAGACCCAAACTGGCAGAAAATGCAAGCAAGGCAGATTTCCTTGTCTAATCTTTATTCTGTGTTAATATGACAAAGCTTGGATGGCATTAGCATATGTAAAGTAAAAGGCTGAGCCAAAAGAGCAGAAACTTCAAACAAAGTCTACCTTTGAGATTAGTGATAAATTTTGGGCTGGTACAGTGCTGGGCTTTGTGTGATACAGGCAGTTTCTGAGATTATGAGGACCATGGCAGTGGCTAGGTGTGCATTTGGGAAGTTTAATAGCAAAGCAGATTTCTGAGAGTTGTGGTTGCCAAGGAGGGATTTCACTGAGGGTTTTGGCAGAAGTTTTTGGAGCCCTGACTGACATGCTGTTAGAGAGTTTATATGAAATAATTAAATACAAGAAGACCAAAATTAATAATCCCATTGAAGAGAGGCCTCTGACACACTAGCTTGCAAATACACTGGAAAAGGCTCATGCCATCTTCTGGGTCTGCTCTACTCAAGACAACGACCATTCTACAATTCCTTCCAGTGGGTGTAGAGCAGAACTGACCGCAGGCCAACGTTCTTATGTGTATATTGCTGCTTCCATGTGGTGATGTGAAAGGAGGCCACCTGCTTTTCCTTCCAGACTGGAAAAGGAAGCTTGAGTGGTAGATTGAACTGTCATAATCACTTTGATGGTAAATGAGGCAGTAACTCTATCTCTGGCTTCACTTTCTCCCTTTCCAGTACTATTTGCTGTGCACGGAACTAATTTCTGTTTATCAGTTTTTCTTCTCATCTCTTTTCAAACAGGAGGGGAGGGAGATTTTTGATGCTTAAAGAGGCCCAGTTGAGTGTATCATACTTGAACATCCACTGCCCATCCAGCCAAGGGTTACTTCATGTGTCTTTCAGGCTGTGCTCCAGTAAGTACCACCTCCCAGCATGAAATATACTATTTTCTTTTCAGTGTGACATTTCTAACTCATGGTCAGCCTGCTAACCTCTGAAAAAACTAGCAGGTTTCATTCCTGGAAAGGTGCCACTCATGCAATTCACATGCATTCCCATATTTCTGCCTCATCCCACCTTTAGTCTTCCACACCTCACATCGTTTTGTTAATCACATTTTTCAAATTAATTTTGATTTATAATCATGTTTTCCAACACATCCTCAGTTCTTCCCAGCCTGGTGCAACCCGCGAATTTAATACAGTTACCATGATATCGCCTGTGACAAGATGTTGCTCAAGATGTCTTCTGTGCTGGCACTTCAAAGATTCAGACTGGACTGCCAGCCTGTGAAATCACTTAGAGGGTTGGGAAAAAACATAAGGATAATTCTGGAGTCTGTACCCAGGCTTCCTGGGTAATGAGGTCTGTTCAGCAGTAAGCAATGGATAGGATGCTGTTCTGCCCACACAACCATATGATAGATACTGGTCATGCTGGGAACTGTGGCAGGGTACCTCAGCTGGTCCATGAGAGATCCAGGGGAATGGTTCTGGAGTTCCTCCCAGGAATGCAGGAAATGCCACATACCTGGATTTTTATAAAATCCAGCCCAGATTTATACACAACACATATATCACTATGCTCTGTATTATTCAGCAGTGACGCTAGGATCATCTGGCGGGGGGATGGTATTTATTCGGGGGTGGCGGTGGGATCTTGGGGGGGGGGGTTGGGGGGGGGTGGGGGCAGGTGATGGGTGGGACTTCCAGCTATATTTGTACATGTAACATTCAGTGTGTGCCCCAGAGGTTGGCCAGGTACCCTCAGGGGCTTCAAAGGACTCTTGTCAGTAGCATGGAGCCTACCTCAACATCTTCATTTCTGTGATGAGCATATGATGCCTCTCATTCATAATTACAACTTTCATATATTTTGATAGGATGAAAGACAGAGTTAAATGCATGTTAATTTAACTGCCCTCTTTTAATTCCTCTCAGAAAACTCCTTCCTGCCAGAGGGGCTTTTATACCAAGACAGAGCCATCCTCAGCAACTCCTGAACTAAAGTATCTGAATCCTTTACTCTTCAAAACCTCCTTTCTGTGGCTGCCTTTACAGTGGTCCACATTCCTTACCACAGTGCTTGCAGTGGTAAGATACGTTCATGTCTCCTTCCTTATCAATACTTCTGTCAATCCACCCTGTTTAAAGTTGGCTTGCAGCACATCACTGTATACCGATTTACATTAACAAGAAACTGGTGAGTAGTCACAATGGATTTAGGTACTGGTAATAATTTTTAGTCATTGAAAGAGTTCCTTTTGCTTGAATGAATTATAGCTGGGACTTTATCATCATCATTATCACTTGAAAGCTAATAATCCTTTTTTAACCAGAAACAGAACTCCCCGTGGACTTCCTGCTAATCTGATGAGAGGACTGCTGCCGCTGCTGAGGAGTGAAATAAGTGTAGTTATGGTACAATGAGTTCTACTACTGTAATACAAAACAGGCTCTTGGGCAGATGCCTACCTGCAATACGAGTGTACTGTGGTACACAGTGGAAATATTTCTGGGGAACTTGGATAGTGAAATAACTTCTTCTCTGCCAATCCATTTCTCCATTTAAAGGCAAAAAAGTGCTCAGTTTAAAGGTCAGTCCTAATATGTACTACCTAACAAAATATCTTTGTGATGGTTTTTAATCTTCAAAGTAGACAGACTATTAAACATACAACACATTCTCAAACTGGAAAGTCTCACCTGAGCCCAGGAGCAGATATTGGAATCTCCTTTCACAGCTGTGGTTACCCTACATGCAGTATATAGAAAAGCTAAGGCTTGGGGGTCTGAAGATGTTCAGATGTGGGGTTCCAGTCCGATCACACTTTGATACTGGATCACAGTTTTGCCCATCATGGAGAAAGGAACTTGGAGCTAGATCTACAGTCTTTGTTTATTATCTTTATTTTGATGACTGACTCTGCAGTTTAGATTTACCAGCTTGGGAGGACCAGAGATTCTGAATGAAGCCTTTGTACCATTAACTGGATTTGTTTATTTTTTTAAGAGAATATTGCAGTGGAGAGAATTCGAAGGACAAGGCACCAGTCAGTATGCTGCAGAGGTGCTACTGTTCTGGGACCAGATTTTCTTTTATTTTGGGCTATTCACTGAATTCATACTCTTGCACTTCAGATTATGCAACACAGAAAGAATGAGCAAACTGACATTCTTTTTTAATACCTGTGTGTGATTTTAACCCTCAAATTTCAATTTATAAAACTGAAAATTTAATCAAAAAGAGACTGTATTTACAAAGATTAATAAATTGTGGAAAATTATGTCAGCCACTTTGACTAAGAAACTACTTAAGCTAGGAATTACTCAACACTTAAAACTGAATCCAATGTATTTACTGCACGCACAAGACACATTTAAGACTATAAAAACTAAGTGCTTATTCTGGAATTAAAAAAAAAAACATAAAGCGAAGTCAGAAATGTTTGCAACCCTTTGTTGGCTCATTATGACCCACAAGTTTGAGAATTTTTTGTTTGTTGGTTCTCGTTTCTATATGCCATCTTGTGTGGCAGAGCCTGGCTGCACTTCAGGCAGCACTTAGTGTTTTGCAACACCTTGCCCAGGTACAGGGGTACCATGTCCCACATCCCCTGTGGATCCATCCATTTGCCATGGTAGTGACCATCCATACTGCTGCCTTATAAGTCAAACCTTCTAGCTGGGAACTGCAGGGTAAAGTAGGAGACCATGGTGGTAAGACATGGAGGCAATGTCCATAGCTACCAAACCAACCCTGTTCTTTCAGTGCACTTCCTATGCTGAAATTTAGCAGCATTGTCTATGTAGGAACATTGTCCAGCTACTTAGGTCCAGTGCTGCACGCCAAAGGGCTCATCCTCAGACCAAGGCCACATCTGAAGTCGTTTGCAGCGAGGTGCACCATGGTGCTCACCAGTTCCTCACTGCAGATTACTTCATATGTGGCCACAGTCTGTGGCAGCCTGGGCCTCTATTTTTATCCTTTCTCATTTGCTAGAGAAGTCATGAACACAAGATTATTTCTTCAGATGTCAGCAATACCCCGTGAATATTCCCCTGCTCACTTATAACTGTTTAGTAGCTGAATCACTTCCCAGCCAGCAATTGTGAGCTCAGAGAGGGAGGCATCTGTTCACACAAACTGAGGTGTGGGAACAAATTAACTCTAGGTTTGGAAAGGGGTGAGGGGGAAGGGAAAAACTCATTTTAAATGCAAGTATCTCAAGTCTTAAGGCAAGCAAGACAGTCCAGAAGAATGCCCCGTACTGCCCTGCAATGCTATTTGAAATGAACAAAAATCACACTGAAGCAGTTTTTGAACTTGCTAATAAAAAAAATCACGAACAGCACTAAAGCTGCAAGGTTGCAACTTACTATTGTCTGTTGTGAGACCACTTCAGATCTTCATTTTATTCTGACACTATGCGTGGCAATATGATTTTATACTTGTTCTGGTGCAGAAAAGGTTTTACCAGTGTGACATGATTAAAGATGCATCAGTCTGGAACTGCTAGGTTCTGCTGGCGGAGGTGCCCCTCTGCCTTTGAGCTACTAAACAGAGAGCCCTGTTGTTTTTTTCCATTTATTTTGCTGTTCATTGTATTTCCTAAATGCAACAGACTGCCTCTCAGCATCCGAGCTGGCTTTCCACCCCTCCTTCTCCAATGGAAGCCTATTCAAGAACAGTCCTTGCAAGATCTCCCCAAAGCTGTTATGTGGTCTGATAAAAGCTTCATGGACAAACATGCAATCAGACACTTAAAAGCATCTTTTCCAGGGGAATAGTCTGCATTCCTGATGGCAATTTTCTCGAGGTTAATTAGAATACGTCCAGTTTTCATTGTATTTCCATCACCACAGCTTCCCTGCAAGCTGCTATGAGCAGCACAGACCTTTACAGATTTTACCTCTTACAGTGAAGGCTTTAGACTTGGCAAAGGTTGAGCAAGGAGGAGAAAGGAGCAGGGAAGGGAAGAAAGGAGAATGGTCAAGCCTGAGGGAGAAGCAACAGTGTATAACAGTGTATAACCTTGCAGAATTTACCTCAGAGCTGTATCTCTGCAGCCTTTCACTCAAAAACCTTCCCTCATAGACTAATTCAAAAACACGCCGACAGACTCATGCACCCTGCAGCCAGTGTGAGATAGCAAAAGAGACCAAAGCCCCAAACAAACAGAACACCTGGAGGTCTGGCATAAGTTGACAATAAAATAATGGGGTCTCCAAAACAGAGTTGGCAACCTATTTCTTGCAACATGCCTGATCTGAACAGCTTCATGCTCTTTTTCAAAGAATTGCCACATATACTTCCTCAGCGTGTAATCGCCCTCACTAGTGAATAGATCTCAGCATTCCTG
>NW_010426194.1:14354-15110 GCF_000710305.1 Buceros rhinoceros silvestris | reverse complement strand
GTGCATTAGTGTCAGGAGCGCAGAGGGATGGTTGATGATTTCTTGCCTCCAAATCCCCAGGAACGATAAACACATCCATTTTGCAGTGTGGTTCGGTCTTAGGTTTGTTCAACGCACTGCTTTGGGTCTGCATTCAGTTAGGTTTGCTGGCCCCCGGACACCAAGAGTCAGCCATTGGGTTGCAATTAACAGTTATCACCCTTTTCCTTCGAGGTTAGGAGCAGAAGCAGCAAATTAAATGTTGCTCCATTGCTGCCGTTTATAAAACCACAGGAAGACTTGCACACAGAGCTGACTATGAACGAATTTTCATAACAGCTCCCAAAAAAGGGGAAGAGCCGGGGCCTCTGTTTGTCCTGATAAAGGCTCAGGAAACAGCAGAGTTAAGCAAAGGCACAGGCCATACCACGGCATTTCGCTCGGAAAAGAAGAGGACCCAAGGCCACTTGGGTCCAGAGGAAGCGCATAACGGCGGCGCCGAGGACCATTTTACAGAGAAGCCTCTGCAGGGGCCTCATTTTAGCCCATGCCTCGAAGTAAGACAGTCTAGCTGTAGGACTTGACTTTCTAGTGACAGCCCATTGAAGGACAGGCATTTGGCGTACATTAGGACTGGAGATGAAAGGTTCCTGTGACTTACTGTCTTCCTCCTTAATTAATTGTCTTATGAGTAAAATGAACTAATGCAACAGAAAACTAGTCCTGTCTTCCCTTGCCAGTAGGTTGTACCTTCAGTAACAGTACAAATGCCTCTTT
>NW_010426194.1:424-14241 GCF_000710305.1 Buceros rhinoceros silvestris | reverse complement strand
AGGGAAACTATAATTTTTGTGAGCTCCGTGTTTCCAGCAAATTCGGCCAAAATTGAGCAAACCATTAAAAGGCGATGGGCCAAATCACAGGCCAACCTGCAGGCATCCAGGCCTCATCTCCTCAGAAAACTAAAGAGCTTTCTGCCCAGTGCAGGTGTTAAGGTGGGCTCTGAAACTCAGCCAGAGCATCTGTGAGATCACACCTGCAGACAGATAATGTCAGACACCCAGATGCAGGGCCACTCAGGAGTTTGGTGAACTAGATGGGCTTGAAACAGCATCCTACAAAAGAGGACTTAGCCAACAGGCAGCTCTGAGTTCTCACCAGCTGTTGTGTGTCTGGTCAAAGGTCAGGCACCAGCACAGTCAAGGGAGAAACATAAAACTCTTCAAGAGGCTTTCCTTCAAAGTCAAAAATGTAGGTAGGGTATTATTGGTATTAGGTAGGATTGGTATTATTATAAGCAAAGATTGTTATCTTACTGGCACCTTAATACTTAGGTGTTCAGTCACCTTCCACTCTTGATAAAGTTAATGAACAGATCTTAGGATAAATGGTTTAGTTATTTACTGGACAGCTGGCTGTTTATGTGACAGTCACCGTCACTGTTCATATTCAGCTGATTAATCTCTAGAATAAGCTGAGGCTCTGTGTGAATTGATAGCAGCAGGTTCTCCTGCTGGGTGGGGTACTCTTCAGCTGCTCTCCAACACGTCAGAGTCACCAGGAGAAAAAAAGGAAAAAAGGACTTAGAGAATGAGAAAGTCAATGCCTTGGTAGTTCTCACAAATCTTTTTCATCTGGAAAGGAAAAAATATCATGTCCCCTTGTTATCTATCTTTGGAAAGGTTAGCAGTTAATGAAGGCGAGGGAATTTGCACTGATAAGCCGAGATGGAACAGTACAGCATTACTACAGTCAAAAGAGCAAGAAAATCTTTATCAGTTTGCAGGAAGCCTGTTGTTTGTGAGATTGCTTTAAAACAAAATTATATCAGAAAAGTGAATTGGAGAATTTGGGAGTTAATGCCAAAACAGAATATAAGACAACTTCCTGCTGCTTGCCTGCCCTGCAAAAATGCTGCGTTTACCTCTGTCCAGTCATAGCAATTGGTCCTTTCAGGGAAACAAAAACCCTTTGGGCACCATGCACCTGAAGGGAGAAGTCACGATGCCAGCAAATTTTGCTAGGACAAGGAATTCCACGAGCATAGAGTTAGGAAAGCCTAGCTTCCCGTAGGTTGGTGTTAGATAACCCCTGATTGTTCTGGCCATAGTAATTCTTGCTTTCTGTATCTTTCCAGTATTCCATCATGGACCATAAATATTTCCCAGGGCCATATATATTTTCCCGCTCCTTTCATGTTTGGAGATAGTTCTTTGCGTTTGCCCATAAGACATTCCTCTTTGATAACTTGCCATCAGATATCACCAGTTCTCAAAACTGCCCCAGCAGCTAAGAGGAAATGATAGTCCCCAATTCCTGCTAGGTCAAAAATACAGGTTGCATAGTAGCTACTGCAAGTGCACCGTGTCATGGAATCACCACAGAACACAAAGCATCTCTTAACTGAGTCTGAGATCACCTTTCATCGTTATAAACAAAGAAAATAATGCCAATTAGTCAAGTGCAATTTATCAAAGCAAATGGTCAAGCACTTGAATAAAGAATTGGAAATAAGGAACATTTTAAATGTAGATACTTAGCCTGCCTTGATTTTGATAATCAAATTTTCCCCCTCTTCTCCCTTGTTTCTCTTAAAATATATTCCCACTGAATTCCTCAGAAACAATTTGTTACGGAAAACAGAAATAGTGAAACACCTCATTAGACTCATTGCTTTTAATTCACTCTAAGTTCTGCACAGAAAATAGGCAAGATGAATTAATATCACAGGCAGACTTTTATTCGCTGGATTCCCTCTTCTCCTCATCACTAACTTTAGGGACCCTGCACTCGCACATACTGCAATATCCTCCGTCCTATCTGCAGGGCTTCCATTCCGAAGCTCCACTTCCGCTCCTGCTGCAAGATTTCTGTCTCCTGCACCCAACACCCCTGCAATCCCTCTGTGACCTTCCTGCATCCTCCTCCATCCTGCTCCTGCTCCTGATCTCACCCCACCTGCCTTTGGCCTCTCAATTGGACAAAAAGTGGAAAATAATTTAATAAAAATCAGCAATTAACTGAAGCAGCCGGGAGCTATGTATGTATGGAATGACTGGACAGTGAGCAGCTCCCTCAAGGCTGCAAGGCCTTAGTGCAAGTGTCTAGCAGGGTCTCTTTCCTCTGCCTCTGATTTTGGCAAAGACTGTAGGAAAATTTAGTGTATCTGAGGTATTATCCCTCAATTCCTTTGCTGAATTTGACTGAGGTGACACAACTGATGGAAAAGGAGAAGGGCAAGAGGAAAGAAAAAGAAGATTGTACAGGCAGAGCTGTCACATCATCTTTGTTTCAATAGGAATACAGACCACCACTCCCAGCTAACTCTGAAAACACTGTGTCCTCAGATGCTGAGCTGAGATTGGTTTGTCTTCTCCTTCCCAACAGTCTTCTGAAAGTGCATAACCAGAGGAGAAGCAGTTCAATCAGTCACACTGAAAGATGGGAAAAGAATCCTCTCTGAAACAGAATGTGTGCGTGCTCCTCCATCCACCCAACATCCACCCCGGCGGTATTTGAATGAGATGCAACAATGAGTGGACCTTAAAACGTTGTTCACACATACAAATTATCACAGCCTGATTCCAATCACCACACAAGTGTTTTCTAAGTACAAGCTACTCGGTGGCATGACAAATACAGGATGCCAGATTCTGGCTGCACAGATATTAATTGTTTTGTTGCCATTAATATTCCTAATCTATGCCAGTGGAAATTATGTATTAACAACATACGTACCAGACAACTGAGAGGATTACTTCCAGCAAGGCACCTGTTCCCTGCTCCTACAGAGACTTCTGGAAAAGCAGCACTCCCAGAAATGTCCTTCAAGTGTGCATGGACAAGCTCTAAGTGTAGAGCAGTCTGAGGCAGAGCAGAGAGAGCACGTGAACTAGCTCAATATTTAACCACATTGCTCTGTTTTTTTCATTACAAGGAGGCATACGTAAAAATGAAGGGAGATGGCTAAGTCCTTCGTAGGTACATGGCAAGGCAAGGCCCTTACTTCCCTGCCCAGTTACTCCTCTGAGGGCAACAGGCACTGTGGCATGTGCAAAGCAGTTCCGTGTGGCTTTCCTCTCCTGTGATGGCTGTTTTTCCGTGCTTCTCCTCTGAACTTCCTGTCACACCTGGTCTGGTTCTCTCTGAAATGAATCACACTCTTTTTGCATACTGCACATCCCCAGGCAAAATATCTCATCAAAATGCAACCACAGTTTAGTCACAGTCTGAATTAGATCCACTCAGGCACACTCTATAGGGGGGTTTTGTTGATTTGTTTGTCACACATATACTGGCTGTTAATTTTTATTGCTTGTAAACTTTCTCTCTATAAAATCTGTGTGAAAGCTGAACTACCATGTTAAAAGAAAGTTACCAGATGGGGAAAATATGGTTGATTAAAGTGGCTGTTTCCATGTTTGCTCAGTGTTGTGACACATCTTCACATTGGGTAAGGTGATTGGCAGAGAAACAACAGCAGCGAGCACTGATGAATGTGTGCGTCATGTAGAAATGCCTGGAGCTGAGTAGGGCTTGGTTTTGCAAACTTCACAGAGCTCCTGAGTCTGATTTATTGAAGGTTTTGCTGAAAAAAAAAAAAAGAAGAAATTAAAAAATAATACAATCAAAATAAATGTCACCGTTCCTGCGTTGCCTACTGAATGCAAAATGAAGAAAAAGCAGGGACATGGTCTCAGGCAGGGAGTTATGGTTGTTCTAACACTGCGGGTACTCTACAGAAGGTACAATCCTATTTATTACTGTGTTTGTTAGCCTCCTTCATTCCATTCCAGGAAGGATGGTTTTCTAGCTAAACCCGAGTTTGCAGATCACAGATGTTGAATGTGATCTGGAACTCAAGTAATCTCCTATTCTTTCATCACCCCAGTGATAAAATGTAGATAATACTTTGTTCCCTTTAATCTTGGACCTTTTATGTTTTGCGTGCACTTTATTCTATGTATTTCTGTGCTCCGGGTGAGGTCTCACCAGAGTGGAGTAGAGCAGCAAGATCACCTCCCTTGACCTGCTGGCCACAAAGATTTGCACCTCAGGATATTTAAACTTTTAAAAAGGGCTTGTTTCATTAGAGAGGGACGGGACTATTAGCCATCCTAGCCACTAGGGTAGGAAGCCCAATGCAACCCCACCTAAATTGTTTCCTGGGTGCAGAAGTCCCTGCACTCTTCATCCAGATGCTGTTGGTCATCCTGGCACTGTCATACAGAAGAATAATACCAGCTGGTCCCATCCCCACTGCGTTGCTTATGGCAGGCATTGCTTCAGTCCTTGGGGATGCTGTCCCAGCCACTGCTTGTCTTGACTCACACCCATCCTGAAAAAGCTTGTTCTTCACTTGCAGCTTGTACCCAGTAATTTTCTCCCTTCATCAATAGCCTCTCATCCTTTAAGTCTGCTCTCAAATCTTATATTCGTATAAGCTAACCTAGAGCTGCCTTTCCTTCAGCCCAAAATATACCTTGATGTTAAGGCAGAAGCTCCTGAGATCCACTTTGTATTTGCTGGCCTGAGGAGAGGCTTGTTTTTCTGTGGCCTCTTCACCAGATATCACTCACTTTCTCCACTCAGCTTTCTTCTGCTAAGGCCCAGGTTCCATGGAAGGCCCTAACCCGTCCAAGGACTGAGCTTTTTCTGAGTTAATGTCAGGACAGTGGTGTCAGGGAGGTTTCCCCCTCCTGGCTGGCACATCGCTACACAGGGCAGAGCAGGGATGCGGCACTTGGGAAGCAGAACTGGGGCAGAGCAAGGAATTAAGGAAGTGTTTAGACAAGAGTTTCTTCTGAGCCAAATGGACCCCAGATCTGTATGGAGAAGGGGTAAGGCCACCATGAAGCCTTGTCTGACTTGCTGAGACTTGGGACCAGCCTGGCATGAAATCCACTCCTACAGCACTGAAGCCTGCTCCATCTGTGAGTTGATGGTTACAGCTTCTCTAAGAGCATGCACCCATTGCTGAATTCACTGAAGGGAACTACTTAGGTTCTTATATCAAGAATCAAGTGGCTGGATAATCTTGCGGGGTCACTGAAAACAAAGGGCCTTATTCCCTGGTCCTGCATTTGCATCCAGTTATTGCAACTGCAGCTAGCAAAGCCATGCTGGAAAAAAAAATCAGCTCAAATGAAAGAGGAAGAAAAGTGTTCGTAGCTCTTGCAGGGAACACCTGCAGAGAGGGAAGCAGCTCTCCAACTGCATCAGAATCTGTGCTGGACGTGTATGCACTGTGCAACTCTTCACTTGGGCAGAACGGGGGATTTAGGTGGTGATGAAATGCATTTCAGAACACTTCCCACAATGCAGTAAAGAAGTGAAGCTTGGTTGAAAGATTACAGATGAGTAGGACCAGCTTTTGAATTCCCCAAACAAAAATAAAAGTGAAATAAGGACAAAGAACCCACAGTTTATGATAATACTAAGATGACATTATTATTTATAGACCTTACTGTGTAATATGAGAGACTTGCTCTTCAGGGAGGATGGTTATCCTGGTGGATGAGTCACAGTCCCCTGCTCCCAGATCCCAGAGGCAGCAAAACTACCAAAGAGCCAGAGGCCGAAAGCGGGCACTGAGGCTAGCGCTTTCCGTTTCTGTCACCAGTGTTTTTGTTCCCTAAACCGTGCTTGATAACCAAAGAGCTACACTGCCTGGTGAAGGGCTTTGCGGTGTATTATAATTTATAGAGGACTAATCAACAATGTGCAAACCTTGGTGATGAATTTTATTTTACTTATTCTTATAAATGGAAGAATAATCAGACTTTCTCTGGCATGGTAATTTCTGAGCTAGCTGACAGGTCATAGCTTATAATCTTCTCTTAGAGGGCATGAAGTGCTTTCTGCCAAAATTATCAGTCCTTTGGACATTTTCGTAAATTGCGTAAGCTTGGCTTTTCCTTTAGGGATTGTTAGCAAAGGATGCCTGCCCTACTCTAGGCACATTCAAAAAGGAAAAACACACTATGGGCTAATTTCTGTACAAGAATATGAAATGCAATTTAGCTTGGTGGCATGATATAAGGCAATATAATTCATTTCAAGGGAGGCTGTCACAGCAGTTTAATATTCAAATGTAGCCACTGGCCAAGAATTCAATCACCAAGGTGTCCCCTTCCTGGCCTTACCTGATACGCAGAGTACAGACACTTTTCCCTTGACAATTCTCCCTCAGACGTTCTGAAAATCTTAGCTAAAGCTTTTCTTTTTACCACACTCTAATGGTGCTTCCTCTGTTGGTGGCCAATAAGCAAGAAGAAAACAAATAAAAAGGGATGAGGAAGTAATTTTTTTGATTGTTAAATAATCATTTACTGCTGAAATTAGCAGAAAATTTGGAGATACAGAAAATATATGTCCAAAATGAGACTTATGTCCAAAAAAAGCAAAACATGGGCTTAAATTATTACAGTATTTGGTTTTAGATGTGCATATATGATACAACACTCATGAAATCCAACATTAAAAGAGCTCACCCTACACTGTCACACTTGTTCCTTCCCCTGGTATTCATGAAAGGCAGCTTTCTAAGCTAACACTTCTGTTGCGTAGCTCTGTGGTCAGCCCAGTGCTGGCATTCTGGACACGTGGCTCTCCACCAGGGGTCACTTTGTGGCATTCAGGAAAGCCAAGTGGCTGCGTAGTGCTCACCACTGGACAACCCAGGCACTGCCATTCAGGATGCCATGTATCTGGAGGTCAGTGCAGCATTTGGAGATGGACAATTGGCCTGAATTTACTCCCACATATAAATAGCAGAACTGATGGGGATGAGCTATATCACCTTTTTCCTGGAGTTCAGAGCACAATCTGTTCTGTTGCCATGTCCATTTAGATTCTGCAAAACATCCTTGACCTTGACACAGAGTTTTCAAATTTACTGAATTTCAGTAAAAAGAGGCACATTCTGCTGGAAAATAACTGTGAGAAGGAGAATAATAATGTCACTCTGGTACTAACAGTGGGTAAAACACTGAAGCAGTTTAAAAAAAAATTCAAATCACATTTGAGTTTTCCAGCACCACAGGAACTGATTAAATGTATGCCTTCTTTTGATGGAGTACTCCGCTTGCTCACTCTGCTGATGAGGGAGGTACCAGGGGCTGGACTCTGTTTGGCTGCTGTACAGCAAATAACTCGCATTGCCAGGACCTCCCCGCGTTTCAGTCAGAGGGTCTGTGGCATGGCCTCTCCTCGTTAGCACTGCCCTCATGGGGAAAGAATGCTTCAAATCTCAGCCCAAAGGTGTGTGACTGAGCACCTGTGATGAGCAAGGCTTTCTGCTTTTGCTCAGAAGAGAGGAAAGTCTGCACTGCACCCATGCAGATCCACAGCATCTGCAAGCCCTCCTCCACCTCTTGCAACATCTCACCTGTGGACAAGGGGATTACCCAGTCTCTCAACCCACCCAGCCAGCTTTTCTGCAGCACAGCTGAATGCCAATTACCTTGGGGCAACTCGTTCACTACAGCCTTGAGCCAAACCCTGCTGAAATCCTGGGGAGACCTGCTGCTAATCCCACAGCTCCCTACAACTGGGATTGAAATAGCCCCATTTTCCTAAAAATACACTCCCTTCCCGTCTGAGAATACCCCATTTGAGATGGAATTCTTTTTTCTGATCTCATTTATTTCCCATCACTGCACCTGTGATTTATTCTTCCTCAACCCCCCACTCTCTCTCTCTCTTACCAGCAAGCCTTGCCTAATTCCTCCTGAGATGTTATCAGCTGGGGTGAGGAGAAGCTGAGCTCCCTGTATTATGGCTGAGACAGGCAAGCTGACAAATGAAGGAGCGAGCACGAGCTCTGCCGGGTCAGCTTGAACAGGGAACGGGAGAAAGATGCTGGCGGGTTAGCGAACAGAAAGAGCTGGTGGCTCTTGATCACCCTGTGTGGCGCTACACAGGGGGAAAACTGTTTCACTGTTTCTGGCTTTCCAAGAGCCCCTGACTACCTGGCTGATCGGAGCCCTGCCCAGCACACTGTTACACAGCCAGCTGTCAGCTTTGCAAAGGGATTCAGTGCTTTTTATTAGGTTGTGTGTCGTCCGCGAAGCCAAGCCATGATGATGATGGTGTTGGTTTTTATTTTCCCTCGCGTGCACCCCCAGGATAAAGAAAAGTGCACGGCATGACTAGCCAAGGCCTGCTATAGCAGAAAACGTTGTGAGGCTGTGGGAGGAGAAACACCATTTGAAGAATGATGAAGCATACCCTTAATTTCTCTCCCTAGAAGAGGGACCGGATCCTCAAATACTCACAACATGATCCCTGTGACCACAGGGGCTTTGGGGGCAGGAGCTAATCAGCAAGCACCCAGGGGCACAGTTTGATTTTGCTCGTTCAAAAGCCTTATCATATATTGCTGTGTCCTGCCTTGCTGGCACAATATAGGATGCACTGGTGAATAGAGCAAATCTAGGATCTGCAGCATTTATTTTTGCGTAGCACACAGAGAAAGCAGCACAGTTCAGGAGAAGGCGGGTGATGATGGGGGATCCCAGGGTCTTGGATTCATGCACCCTTTTTCCTTCACACCGGCTCCTAGCAGCAGCATTAGCACCACCATAGCTCACAAGGTGAGCACCTGGGCACGAGGCAGCAGGTCAGCCCCTGACAGATGCGGAGACATGCAGGGGGTGTCCAGTTATTGGGAAAGGATCTGGCATCAAAGAAAGGAAACAGGACAGAGCCAGAGGACAGGCTGGGGACTGCAAGGAGAGGTGAAAGGGTGGGAATGGAGGACTTCTTTGGGGAGGGAATTACAGCACCCTTTGCTCTGTGCTCCTGGAGCAGCCTTTGCTAACAGAGCATCCTTTCCTCATAGCTTCAAGGGCAGAACTAGAAATGCGCCTTTTCTTTAACACACGAGTGTTTCTCTGGCACTGAACTGGTGGCAAGATGCAAGTGGAACAACACGGTCCCAGAGGTCTGCGGGACCAGCCACACTTCTTCCCTTGCCAGTTCCAAAGGGCCATCAGGCACTTGTCATTTTGGGGTGTGATTCCTCCTCAGAGAAATGATTGTGTTAAAGGGGGAAGCAGAGGTCTTTTCCCTATTGGCATAGCCCACAGATCTTGTTCCAGCAGCAAAGAAAGGTGATAAGATGCTGTAGTGTCTCTATTTGTACTGTCCATGATAGGAGCAGGGCTACAAGAACATGTATCTCTCCTTCCTCCATTCACCAGCCCTTACTCAGCTCTCTTGATTTAGAACTTGGGATTCTCCTTAAGCCTCAGTCCTTGCATGAGCCAAAAATACAGGAAGTTCACTCATGTTCTAAAAACTGTGAGTTTCCAGCTCTGCACTTGGAAATGTGCACTGAGTGCACTCAAGTGGATCCCAGCTCTGGAAGTAATTTTACAACATGTTGGTTTTGGTGACTTGCGGGCATTCAAAGGCTGCTTTTCCTCAGAAGACCAGCACAACACCTTGAGCTGGGCTTGTTGCATTGCAATTACTGTGATGAACAACCAGAAAGTCACATCAGGAAACTCATACATAAACAGAGAGTATTTCTCCACTTTGCTACCGGCTCAGGCACCTTTCTCTGCGTGTTCCTCTGTTAGTAATGCTCCTGGTGAGACGGTCCTTTTTTCTTTTCTGTTGGACTGATTAAATAGAATTACTATGTTTATGCTGTGTAGCAAAAGAGTTTGGGAGAAAATCTACTCTAAAATGCAAAGACCTTGAATGTCCATTCCTGCAATGGACACATTCCACAATATAACAAATAAATAAAGCTTTAAATGGCCCTTATCCTGTAAAAATCTCACTTAACTCCTGGTGAGAAAGGCTAATGCTGGTGGTCATTGTACCCGGGCGGACAGACTCTTTCTGTATCTCATTTCAGGAACAGCAAAAGATCAGACAGAGAGCCATTAGTGCCTGCTGCTTGCTGAACTGTGGTTGGCTTGTATTGTCTTCCATTAGCCTATGTAAAACAAATCCTGCGAGGACAAAAGCTAAAATAAGCTTTACTACATACATTCTGCATTAGGTTGTTAAAGTGCAGCAGAAACAAAGTGCGTCGCCCAGTGCTCTGAATGCAAACCAGTGGGCAGATGGTGGCCCTTGGGGTGTGATTGAGTGGGTTTGTTTCACCACTAGATGACACTCATGTCTCTTGAAAAGGATCCTGCCACCGGCTGCAGGTAGCAGAAATGTTGAAACCTGTGATTAACCTGGTGTCTCTTCTCCAGGTGGGAGCTCCAGGAGTGCCTTTCAGACACAGTCACTGCCTAATGCAAGTGGTTGCACATTAGGAAGCCTCACTTTTTATTTTGCAAAAGTAAGGTGAGAAAAAATGACGAGTTGACTTTTCAAATTTTGGTTTCCCTCCCAAGAGAAGGAAGGCAAGAGGGTTTCTTTTACGGAGTTATGGAGCGTGGCTATGGATTGATGAAAGAAGGCATTGATTTGGTTGTCAAAAGTGTGGTGTGCCCAAGGCCCAGGTGCTGTAAGACACCAGACTCACTATGAAAGCATGGCCGTGCTTTGCCTCCCACCTAACAATGCTTTCAAAAACCCACAACGCTTACATGTTATTACTGCAAATACCCAAATTACTCTCTGCTGAACTAGGACAACTCCCTGCCACCCAGCGCTCTCCAGAGACAGAAATGCATTCAAGTGCTCAGATACCATAGGGTAACATGCTCTAGCCACCACTGCAATGGAAAACTTTTTGAGTTATACTCTCTTCTGTTTCAGTGCTTGACTACAAGCATTCGATACTGCAAATTTTGGAAAAAGGAGTTGGTAAAAAAAAAGTCCTAGATTAAAATGCTGATACGGTTTTAGGTTGACACAGCCATCATGTAGTGGAGCACTGTAAAGGACACAGGAAATTGTAGAACATGGTGATTAAGGACAGCTGTGATTGTATTTCTGAAAACTCCATGCAGAAATGTCCATATACTTCTGACTGTGGATATACGTGCTTATTGATATCCAGACAAATACTTAAGGGGTAAAGACCACTATTCTCCCAGAAATAAAAGAACACAACACAATTCAAACATAGCCTGAGATGTCAGCCCTAACCCCATCCTCTGATCGACTTGAACAGGCTTGTAGGCCCATGCAGAATCCCACAGGATTGTATTTCCACAGATCTGCTTGCAAGATGAGAGACTTATCCTTTTTACAATTTAGCAGGTGATTATAATGAGAGCAATTTGTCAGAACACTAACCTTTACAGAGACTTCCTAATATGAAGATCTTCCTCTCGCATTGTGCATCATAACATGAATAATGATAGTCTCATAAATTTTGCTATTTCAGGTTTTCCCTGGCTTATGTATGGTCTTTGTTTCCTCCTTTTCTACAAAAAAAGGAAAGCTGCTTCCCAAACACGTTTCCTCGCTTGCAGTGCTGGGCAGGCAATTAACAACTTCACACACAATCAATACACAGAGTTTTCCTGAGCGTATAATGCAGTAGGTGAGGAGATGAAGATAGATTTTTTCCTGTGTAAGCTTTCCACAACAAACCTGAGTATTTACTCTCTTGCAGTAAATCCACTTACTTCCTTTTAATCATGATGATTAAATCAATTAAAGATATTTTACTTGTCCGTCCAAAAACTAATGAAGAGAAGATTTACAGGCAAGCAGGGTATTCTTGATACCGAGTTTCTGAATGAAGACTCAAGACACTGGAGCCAGCCCCTAAATTTGACAGCCTGAAAAGTCCAGTTAAGACTGTTACAGATCTGGACAAGTCTGAAAATAACTCCAGATCACCAGCCCCTTAAACCTTATTGCGATCCAGCAGCAGAACACATAGAGCAAAAGCTCTGTGTTTGATTAGAGCTGTTACTATACAAAGGGGAAACCAGGCCATATGAGGGAGCCAATCCACAGGAACAGCTTGTTTGCTTTTGGTCAAACAGTGCTGCCTGTGAGAGCCCCATCTCAAGCACAGCTCCTGCTGACTTCTGTGAGAATCTGGTATGAGTCAAAACTGGAGGCTCAGCAGTGCTCTACAGAGAAGCATAACCATAATTATAGCAAGGATTATAATTGGAGACTTTCAAAGTCAATCAGACTGCTTCTGTTAGCATCAATAGCTCTCTGGTGGCTAAATTGCCTAAACTAATTCTTTTCTAACACCTCAGCCATAAGACTCATCATTAGACAAATGCCATATCCTAATATATACTGCAGCTTAAACACAATGAGAGCTTCAATCTGTTTCTTAATCTCTGTGATATTCTGTCTTGTTGCCCACATACTGGCGAAAAAAAAGTTTATTGTAGGCAGAAGACTGCACGGACTGTTCCCCATCAGAAGGTTCTCGCAAGTCTTCTAGTCCCTGAGAAGTGATGGGCTCTTGCAGACCTTTGGTGCATGATGACATTTGAAAACTAAGTAATAAACAAAACTTAAAACAAATGTAAGTGGCTTGCTGCAGCTCTCAGTGCTGCAACTCAAAAATCAGCTGAAAGAAATTAGCACGCTAATGTGTATCAGAGTCATACATGGAAGGAAAAGGTCAGTCAGCTATTCAGAAACCTAAGCAGCCCCTGGTATGATTGAAGTTGTACCATTAGCTCCTCAGACCACGCAAGAGTACTTGCGGGAGAGAAAACAGACCCTCGCTTATCCCAATCCCCCACTTTCCCCTGGTACGACATGCAGAGTATGGATTTGGTGTCCCAGCTGAAGGACCTGTCCAGGGTCAGGCAGACGCACACCCAGTGGAAATGGCACTTTTACTGTGTCTTTGTTCAAGGCGAGGGCCTTCAGGTCACGTTCCTCATTGGCGCAGGCAGGGCCAGTGCCACTGAATAGTACCCTGAAGTTGTCTGGAATATTTTTATGCTTCTTCATTCCCTGGATCTGCTTTATAACGCAAGCGCTGTGCTCGGAGATGGCAGCCCATGTTTTCAGAGCTAGACTTCACCAGCAGTTGATTCAAACTGGCCTGAATTTCAGTGCCCCAATTGAAGCAAGTTTCTCAGCTTCTCACAAAATCAAGTCATTTTTAGTTAGAGACCTACCTTTTGGTAACTGATTGGGAACATTATGACCTGCCTTTAAACTGTAATGTGTTACAAATTTGGAGGGACAATTTATGGGACAGCAGATACTTCCCTTTGCAAGTTACTGCCTCCCCAGTGCATTATATCCTTATAATGAGTCAATAAAACAAGTCACAGCTACAGCACAGTGAATGTCAAGAGGCACAATGGACAGCAGGTATTTTTAATGACATACTCTCATCATCCTCCTGAACAAGCACTTTTACTTTTTGGAAGTTCACTATACTGCACTGTACAAGGTTAAGTGACTATCGGTATTTGCTCCATCTCTTGTGCTGCAGTGAGATCGATGCTGTGCACTGGTGTCAGCCTTGCCGGAGGAGAAAGGTCAGCCTAGCAGTTATCTGGACCAAGGACAAGCACTGGAAACAAAAAGCAGAAGAGTCTTTTAGGACTCAAAAGCTGCAGGCAACTAAAGCTAGACACAGACAGCATCTGCCTCCGTGGCGGCTGGCAGCACCGAAATTCGTCCACTGGCTAGCAGAGCTGTGTTTGAGATTGACGGCAGCGTAGTTACACACGCTGTCTTTGAATGGGCAGAGGGATCGAAAGCCACACAAAATTCAGTCTACACAGGTTCACAC
>NW_010426194.1:0-308 GCF_000710305.1 Buceros rhinoceros silvestris | reverse complement strand
AGTAGAATATGGCAAGTCAGGGCACAGCTGACTGAAGGGCATAGCTGAAAGCACTAGGCTTTTGTTATTTTGCAGACCACTGCCTTTCAGTTATTATTTTTTACTTTGTTTATTTATAGAGCTACTCAAGAGTGAGTATATATTTTTCTGTGGGGTAAATAAAAGACTAAAAAGACACCTATCCTTGCCTCCAGTCTCTCAGAACAAGCCCGGGTCAGCTAGAAACTCAGCGTTTACCTTCTGCAGCCGGGAATGGCTCAGGGACCTCCGCTGGTGGATCCCGGCCAGGACCCCGCCGAGGGCAGGAG
>NW_010426193.1:47088-53307 GCF_000710305.1 Buceros rhinoceros silvestris | reverse complement strand
TGACATGTGTGAGAGAAAAGATGATAAAGGACGATGATTTACATTCCGATATTGAGAAATTTTGTGATACACAAAGGCGAGAGAGGCAGTGCAGCCATTTGCTTTCCAGAACTTGGGAGTCTGAGTAGAAGGCAGTGCCATTCCTACCCAGCTGGGGAGAGGCTGCACCCGGAATTCCTCTGCAGTGCAGATGCTTTTATTAAATGAGCGTGATCTGAGAAGTAGCATGTGTCAGAGCTAGAGCTGGCTTAGGCTGCTTTTCTGCTACCTAGAACAATGCTGCAGATAAACTGGTGACACTGGTTCACAGACCAGTTGCTGGTCTGCTCCTGAAGCAAAGCAGATTTTGCACAATGCTGATAGAGCTACAGTTTAGGTCTTGAAAGTCTCCGTAGCAGTGTTGATTAAACGTGAGAACATAACTGTTGATTATTCAAGGTTTTGACTGCTTAGGAGGGGAGAGTACTCCCAGAGAGGGTGGAGTAAGTTTTATTTTTTAACCTAAGTTTGAGTATTATGCTTGCAGCTGAAATTTATTATAAGCAAATCTGAAGTTTGCTGTTAACGGAGTTGGTAGAAAAATTTTATGATCCCCTAATTTTTCTAATTTGGCTGTGATGGATGAAGGCTTGTTGTGAGCCTGTGGTGACAGAATACGCTGAGGAACGCTTCATTTGAAAGGTTATCAGTAACTGTAGGTTTGATTTCAGACTTGAAAAGAGGTTAATTTTTCAGTCAGAAATTCTTGCAGATGAGAATCCCCGCTTCTGCATTTTGCATGGGGTTGTTTGAATCCAGCCACACCACAGAAAACTCCTGGTCTTCTGAATTGTGTGAGATTTCAACATGCGGCAGATGAGAGAGGGTTGGTTATTATCCAACTGTGGAGTTTGGAAGGCTTCCCAGTGGTCTGCTGAATGAAACATTTTTAGATCAAAGCTGGGGAGGGGTTGGCAGGAGGAGGTGATGGTCCATGAAAGTGGTAAGCAGAACTGTCTCATAACCTTCCCTCCTATTGCCAGTAGACTATTTGGATGAAAACAAAGAACTGAACAAATTTTACAGATGCTTGAGTAGAATCTTCCTAAAAATGTACCGTTTATGAGAGCTCATAAGTGAAAGTTTGGCTTTATCACATTCTTAGTGCAGGGGAATATTTCTTTGTGTGTGTGGTAATAATAAAAGCTTGTAGGTTGGTTGGGGGTTTTGGTGGGTTTTTTTCTTTTTTTCCTTTTTTCCTCCTGCGTTTTTATTTTTCTTTCTTTAGAGTGGCATTTTAAAATGGGGGGGTCAGTTCCTTTTTGTTCACTGAAGTACTGTTTACCGAGGAAAATATATTCCCCTCCCCTCTTAGTTACTGGCTGGTCATCACTGTTACCAGATGCCAAGCCGTAGAACACTGTTTCCCAGAAAATGGCATCTGGCTTCCTGGCAGAGTCCACAGGCACTTGTGTCAATGGTTTTGGAGCTGCAGCTGGGCCTGGGTGGCCGCTGAGGGAGTATGTGGTCCACCCTGTCATTCTAGATGCTGTTTATCTTTGGCTCACCTTTGACTGTGAATTATTTAAGCATTTGTGCTTTATGTAGATCCATTCACAGTTAGGAAGAAGAAAGCGATTTCACACGATCGCTTATATTTCTGTGTGTAAACGATAAACCTGCTCATATACCAGCAGTGGTTTAATTATCCACCAGGATTCACGGTGCATACACGCGTAGTAAACTGTTCATTTAAATGGAAAAAGAAGAGAGGGAATCTGATAATCCTTCCGTGAATGCAAACATGTAATCAAACCTGATCGCGTTCCACTGTTAAAAGATGCACAAGACTGAACCATTGTGTTAAAATTACTGTCAGTGCCGTTGTGTGGCACAGAGGCACAGCCCTCCATTTGAGAGCACCTGCACCCCTCGTATCTGATACGCACCAGACTAGGGCTGGATGAGGGATTTGCCCAGTGCTTTACTGGTTCCTGGGATATGCAATATCCTCCGGAACGAGCCAAAGCACAAGCACCTCACTAGGGGTCAATAAAACTGAATTCTCCTGATCCAGCTGCCACCCTCCTGTGATGCGTTAGAGGAATCATCATGTCACCTCACTGTTTGTCCACATCTTATCACACATCTAGGGTGTACTCTAGAGTAGCAGATGTACGCACCATGGGGAGTCTTTGTATTGAGCGGACTCAGCCCTAGAGGTTCTCCCTGCTGACAGGCTGAAACACTGGCATTGTTTCCCTGCTGTGATGGTGGTGGAGAAACCGGGCTGGGTATGATTGACAGCGCTTTACCCTTCTTTTCTTTTTCAGACTTGGAACTACCAAGTTTCTGATCCCACAACATTACTGCTTTGATTTTTGTCTGCATGATTAGTACCAAAATGGCAACCCCCGTAGCGATGTTGCTGTATAAAAATATGGAAACAGTCCTTGTTCTGATTTTAATGATAGCATCTCCGATACAGAACCATTGCTATTACATCTAATTGCTAGTCCTCACTGTGGTATTAAAACGGAGTGGTGGCAAGCGACCTTCTGTTCAGTGATATTATGGATTCTAGCTAGGGAGAGGGATTCGGCTTCCCTGTGAATGCCTGGCTCGGTATTGACTGGAACACGGCTTTTGTTCCCCTGCTAGTAGTGACTAAGCTTTTGACAGCATCTTGTGGGAGATGGTGCATGCCTGAATTCAATTTGCCTGATGTCCTTTGACCAAGCTGCAATTCACTGACTTGGTATAATTTTTGATAGGCAATGGCTGGGGATAAAATCTCACGTGGCCGTTGACATCATTCAGCTGGTACCTGGGAAAGCAGGTGACTACATCAGTGAAAGAATCTGCCACATTCCGGAGAGCATGAAAAACCTTAGAAATGCTGCACAGTGAGAAACCTCTCAGTGAACTTAACAATATTGCATTCAATTTTATTTTTCTTTGGTTTTCATACACACATGACCTTATTAAGTTCTAAACATAAACATATTCCTTTTAAAATACATCTTCAAAGTATACTTGAATTCTAGCCCTATGGGGACTTGACATATCAAAAGAAATTTGCTGACATAAACTGGTATGTAGAGCTTGATCTATTCTAATATATGATTTTAATGTTTCTCATTTTCTTGCCTTGCCAACTCACATCTATCACACACTGTCACATTTAAGTTTCCTAAATTACTGCTTTTAACTTTTTGTCACTTATTCAGCGAAGAGATATATTCTAAAGCTCAGCTCAGCTTTTTTTTTTTCTTGCGATTGTATCTTAATATTAATAGTTTGAGGGGAAAATGGAAATTTCTGCTCAGTTAAGGAGACAGCACTTTTTGATAGATTCAGGATTCAATATTGTCCTGGTTTCGAATTCAAGACCTGATTTAATTTCCAAGCAAAGCACAGAATTCAGTGAGGCAAATGGAATAATGGCAAGTGCAAACGGGGAGGGTGTTCTGAGCACTGTAATTACGAGCAAGACAACATATATCTCCACTCCCTCTGTTTATCAGTGATGGATAGATACATTCATTTCCTATTGTTTGTGGTACATGTGTTGATGACAAAGTGCTCTGGTAAATTCTGTTGTTTGCAGGGTAAGAGGAAATAATAATTGCACTCTTTAATCAAACTGCTTTGACCTCAAGTTGACAATTTCAAAGTTGCTCCTTTCTGTGCTTACAGCGGATGCCGAGCACCTCACCCTTCTAGCCAAGGAGTGGATTTGAACACCTAGGCACTTTTAAGGATTCAGGAAATACAAAAGTATTTCCAGACATGCCAAATTTTGAAATCACTTTTTTTTAAGTCTAATTCCACTTTAGTATTGCTTGTGATTCAAAGCTTGCTTCTTAGTTAAATAACATTATCTTTTAGCTTCTTATGACACTGGAGACTTTAGCATCATTTCTGCTATGAGCTGAATTTCTTCTGACTACCATGGCTCAGAGCTTATCTTACTGCAAACACGAGTCCGACACTCAGTACCATAAAATGTAAAAAATAGTTTTAGGATAAAATAAAACAATTTTTCACTTCATAGGGTCTCGGAGCCTCCCAGAGGCTGCTTAATTAAACTTCCATATCCTCACATGAACTCGTAGAACAATGAATTGAAGAGCCGGGTGAACCATTATGAACCTCTAGTTGGGGCTCTGGCACGGCTTGGTCGAGGAGACCAACGCAATCTGTGCCAGGGCAAGCCTGTGGCTTTGCGTGAAGCCATGGCATGTTTTCTACAAAGACATCCAGAGCTGATTTTCAAACATCAGCTGACAGAGAAATTTCCACAGGCCCAAGCAGCCCGTGCTGGTTGTTGCTTACCTGCTAGGTAGAAAACACAGGTCCTCTTGCTTCTCTGAATGTGTCTCTCTTCAACTTGTGAAGAGCAAAACTCATTGTGTCCCTCTGTGCTAGAGTGAGAGCTGCCGCTGTCAACATCTTCCACAGCAAACTGCAGACCGTGATCAGCTCAACCCTTAAGTTCCCTTTGGATAAGCTGGGAGAGTTTAGTTTCTTAATGCTCTGATCATCACGTATTGTTTCCAGACCTGATTGCATTCTAATTGCACTTTTCAGCTTATCACTAGCTTAAGCAAAGGGTCAGGCCAAAAAAAATGCTGATTTTCAGTTTGGATGAAAACTCAGTAAAAATAGATTGAGCACTCTTTTTTTTTGTGGTGGTTTGGTTTTTTTTTTCTTTTTGGAGGGGGGGTGGGTTGGTTTTGTTGGCTGTGGGTAGCAGGTGTTTGTTGTTCGTTGGGTTGCGCTTTTTTTTTGTCAGACACAAAGGAAAACCAAAATGAAGTAGATGGGTGGGAAGATGAAGAACAAAGTAATTCAAGTTTGCCATTTGTCTGACTGCTGGAGGAATCAATTGATTTGTAGGCTCTGTAGCTGGATTACTTAAAGGTGTATTTTCAGGAGGAAAAGGAGGCATTTTTATGAATAGCGATTGGAAGACTTTTGGTGTTCTAGGAGCAACACGCAATTTGTCAGGAAGGCTCTCTGTACTCATCGGGATTATATATACATGTTTTTTATTGTTAACTTCACATGTATTCGTGTCTGTATTCATATATAAGGAATTAGAACAGCAACATTTGCAATGCATGTACGAGATGTTGCCTGTCTTTCTTCATAATGATATATAGATGTCAAAGGCCCATAATTTGTAATCGGTTTTACACTGGTAAAATAGAAAATGTACCTGTGATGGACAGGAAATATATCAGTGAAGCTCATGTTTAAGCTTCTGAAAAACTCTTTGTCATAAAAGGTGAGAAAATACATTGTTAAAAATTGTAGAATATACCTTGGTTTCCTTTTCAAAATGAAGTTTTTGCTGCCAAGCAACTGTTCTTTTACCTCTGTTGCAGAGGAAAACCACTTAACATTCAGTATAGTCAGTTATGTTGGACATCCTCTGCTGTGGTTTTCTTTTTCAAGGGTATCATTCGATCACCCAGAATGTGAAGTGTTTGTACTTCTGTTCTTTAAGGGGAACAGCACATTTATATTACATAGAAGTCACACTTCAGTGATTTATTTTCCTCTGCAGAAGTGTGTATGCAGCGCCAGATTAGTTTGCAATAGGATAGTCTCATCTTCCTCTGGTCACATAGGGCAAATGCATATGCATTTGCTAGAAGAGGAATAAAAATTGTAATATAACTAATCTACATTTAAACAAACTGCCCACCTAGCCAGCAAAACCGGTCACACAGGGCTGCGAGCTGTGACAGGGAGCTGGGTCCTGCTTTGCCTTCTGTTCCTCTGAAGCGCGGGGTATGAGTAATTCTTGTATTCGTACCTGGCCCTTGAGTGCCCTGTGCCGGGAGGGTCAGCTCCCTTTCTGTGCCCTTGGCCAAAGAGAATCCAGAATTTAACATTTAATAAGTTTACCTTAATAACGGCTGTCAAGACGTGATGTTTGTTCATCAGCATTGTAGTAAGGCGTAGATGAAAAACGTGTGAGATGCTAGATGGGTCCTGTGCCCTGTCCTTTTCCATCACACCATTCCTGATGATCGTTGGTGAGTCCTAATGTATTGCAGCTCTTGTGGAAATGAATTGGGCACCTCAACAGTGTATGCATGTACACCAGTAAACACTGTAGCATACAGTACCTTTAACTACTGAAAGCTTCTGCCTTTACAAATATGCCAGTCTCCTTTGTGGATTTAGGAACAGAACTAATTAATGTGATGTGTGTTTCCTGCTAAT
>NW_010426193.1:45959-47018 GCF_000710305.1 Buceros rhinoceros silvestris | reverse complement strand
AATGTGATGTGTGTTTCCTTCTGATTCCCTTCTGCAAAGAGGTGCATAAGAAAACAGAAGTAAACTCTGAGACATCAATTGAACAGATTTCTTTTTGATTCGCTTTCTCTCAGGGATATCCTTGCAAAGCATGCAGGCCTTAAAGACCTTTGGTATTTTGGCTGAGATAGTATGAGAGCCCCGTGCAATAGCAGTATTACACCGTTGATCACGTGGTACCTGAGCAAATAAGGATAAGTGTTGGGGTTTTTTTAATTTGTTTTCCCCCAAGGGTCATAGTCTTTGTTTTAAATAGTTGGCTTGAAAGATAAGATAGTGATACTTCTGCTTTTTAATTAAATTAATCTGGGTTGTGAAACTATTATTCAGATGAAGATTAAACAATTTAAAATAAAGCTAAAACACTATGCAAGGTGAAACACAGCAGTGTGATTTCCTCCCTCTTCTCTACACCTGGACCTGCAGGTGACCTCTTTGTCAGTAACTGCATGTGTGGGTTTTGGGGTAGTAGAAGACAAGATGAGGTAGTACTGCCCACTGGACGACAAAGCTTTGGACCTGAGCTAGTTTTGCTGCCCGTGGAATGTCAGCAGAAGGGGCCACAGCACAGCCCTCCAGTTCCCATCCATCAGACTTTTAAGCGTTCTGTTCCTCTAAGCCAATGTCTCAATTTTTTCTTCATCTTATCAGTAGAGTTGGGAGTCCAGGTACTGCGTGTAATCTCTCTGTATTTAAGGATATTCCCCCAATATCAGCACCGATGGAGGCTAAATGATTCATTTTAGTGACGAGCAATGTCAATAACTATATGAGATCAAACTGTTTAGCTAATTCTTCAGAACTCTGCTCTTCTAAAAACATGATCTTTTCACTTACACAGTAGAAAGGGGAGGTTTTTATTTGTGCAATGTTTTAAAACGGTAAACAGTTCCCACTGGTGTCAGTTTAACAAAGCAGATAACACAAAAATATTTCCAAGTTTGTGATCACCTCCACACAAAGGGAAGTGATGTTGCACTCCGAGTGTTTTGAACACGAGAGTGGTTAAACATTCCTTGC
>NW_010426193.1:42940-45831 GCF_000710305.1 Buceros rhinoceros silvestris | reverse complement strand
CGGTTCAATGCTTGACAGAGCAAAAGGATGGCAATATCAGTGTGCTCTTTGAATATACGTAGAATAAACAAATACTGTTGTTTTGGAGTCTCGATGTTCAAATACTACTTCTGGACAACTTCTAACTCTGAAATTTGAGAAGCTTTGTTGCTATTTGCACAACTGTCAACAGAGCAGCCGGAAAAAATTGAGCGTGTGCCCTGGTTTGGGCTGGGATGCAGTTAATTTCTTTCCTAGTAGCTGGTGCAGTGCTGTGTTTTGGATATAGAAAGAGAATAATGTTGACAACACGCTGATGTTTTAGTTGTTGCTAAGCAGTGTTCACCCTGAGTTGGGGACTTTTTAGCTTCACACACCACCTCTCCAGTGAGTGGGCTGGGGATGCACAAGGAGCTGGGAGGAGACACAGCTGACCCCAACAGACCAAAGGGATATTCCACCGTATGACTTCATGCTCAGTGTACACGAGGGAGAAAGCTGGCTGGAGGTCGCTGCTTGGGAACTGACTGGGCACTAGTCAGCGAGTGGAGAGCCATTGCATTGTGCATCTCGTGGTTTGTATATTCTAATTTGGTTGTCATTATTATTAATATTTTCCTTTAATATTCTGTCCTATTAAATTGTCCTTATCTCAACCCATGGGCTTTACTTTTTTTTTTTCCCAATTCTTTCCTGCATCCCACTGGGGAGCAAGCGGCTGTGTGGCGTTTATCTGCCTGCCAGGTTAAACCATGACAGCTCTAGATTAACAAATCTCAGAATGTAGTAGCAGATACTCAAAAAATGTTTTGACACAGAATTTAACATTTAAATTATAAAGAATAATTTAAAAAAAAAACCAAACCAACCTTCTGTTTTAATCTACTAGAAAATGTGGAGAGAATGGTCCCAATTCCTTGCCTATTGAAGAAAATTCAGGTGTGGGACTGGAAAAAGTCCCATGGTTTTCTGTCATTTTTTAGATCGGGCCTGAGGATAATTCAGGCTGTGCTGGCAAGTGCTTCTATAAAGGACGCTTAGCTGCCTATGATGTAAAGGACCTCTGCAGTGTGGAGATCTCCACGGACCTGCAGCTTCAGCTACCTTAAATCTAGCCCCTCTAGGTGCACCCCAGGCATTCCTCCTGTGAACCAATCCAGAGTTAATAGATAATGAATGGATTTATTTATATCAACCTATTATTAAGTTTTATTTTTAACCTATTCATTTATTTTTAAGGAAGAGAGAAAGATAAAGACGACAGCCAAACAAAGGGTATTTGACTGTTTTTGACTTGTATCGTAATCTGTGCAGTTTTCTAGTGACTTCTGTAGGAGAACTGGATCACAAGAAAACGATAATATAGTGTCTGTAGAAAATGCTAGTGGTGCTTTTTAGGTTTTCCTATAGAATTCTATGGAAATGATGCATCCTAAGACGGGCTACGCATGGATATCTTGAAGTATTGTCATGATCTTAAGTCATTTTTATCTTTACCAAATTGTAATGTCAACTGTAGACAGCATAAAACACTTCCTGGTGATGGTGGCATTACTACAGGGGGAAAACACGAAGGCAGAGACGTCTTGAGATAAATATGGTAGAACAGGCAATTTACAAAACCTCAACACAGAAAGGAGCCTTTTTTTCTTATTGGCCACTATGATGCAGTAGGTAACCATTTTGTTTGAGTAATAGATGAGATTATTATAAGATTATGCAGTCACTCAGTTTTAATCAGCTGAGTGGGAAATCTCTGCTTTCTCATCAAAGGGCAGTAGATGAAAAGCGACACCTCCACAGATCATTATGAAGGTAGCCTTGTATGAAGGGACCACTCATCTCCCTCCTCTCTTCCTAACTAGAACTGCTACTGAGGGAGTTCTCTACCGGGTGAAAATGCCTTGATTAAAGCAGACTGAAATCTAAATACAATTAGACTGAGGGGATGCAGAAATGTTTTGTATTCATTGGGCATCATAACAAGTGCATCAAGTGAAACAAAAACAGTAGGAAAAAAGCTCCGTTTCCTGATGATTTGTCCAAAATGACAAATTAAAACAAATCTGTTCTTACAGGCACTGGATGGAAACTTTGTCTTTTGGGAAGTCCATACAGTCTGTGCCATTAAAAACCCCAAACCCTCAATGCAATCTGTGCACTCGTTCCAGTAAGGAATTTGTCTTTTTTTCTTACTAAGAGATTGGGTATTTAATTGATGGGGCAGAAAGAAATTTTGAAAATGAAAGCTTTGTCCTCTTATAGGCACAAACTGTATTGCAGGACTACTGCATGTGCTATATTCTGTTCCAGCACAAATCAGAACATTTGCATCACATATTTACTCTTAGAATTGGGCAGTCAGACCTACGCATAAAACTTTGGGGTCTGCAGTTCAAATAATGTTGAGATAAAGCATTAATTCAGAGAAGAGAGAATGTTTTAGACATTATAGGTCAGAGGGCGTGTATTTTACCACTACCATTCAGTTGGGAGGAAAAAAAAGGAGGGGGAGGGGGGATGTGTACAAAGCCCAAACCATGTAAATATAGTGGTTTTAAGCCCATCTCTGACCACTTTCTATGCTAAATAACGACAATTTGTCTACAATATCAAACTGCTCCCTCATGGTTGGTTGGTTTGTTTCTTCTTCATTTGGATATAACAGCCAAATTCTGTTCTCAGTTGCGGCTGATTATTTACAGTGACCCCAGCAGTTGTTTCAAATCAGCACCTCTTTAAGTGAAAATATGAATCTGAGTACCCTTTTCTTTTGGTCCTGGATTGCTTCTCTCTAGTCGGCTTCTCTACCTACTAGTTGGCTTCTTTGCATTACGTACAGCCGTAGTTTCTAAAGGCCTTGTGGAAGATTGTGGTGTACTTGTGGGCAGCTGTTGAACAAAGCATCAACG
>NW_010426193.1:33836-42827 GCF_000710305.1 Buceros rhinoceros silvestris | reverse complement strand
GTTGCCAGGCTGCAGTATGGCACACTGTTCTGTGGAAACACACTCCTTCTGTCAGCTGTGTCCGGCCACAGCCACGGATGGTGGGTTTTGCAGCTCCTTGTACAGTCGAACACCCCAGCGGGTTGTGCTGGAGAGGTATTTCAGACTTTTCTTCTCTGCCAGTCTCCTCCGTGCCCAGCACAGGGCATTTGAGAACGCAAATAGCCAATGACAACCTGTGTGCGGTCTGGTATTTTATTTGCTGAAGGACCAAGAGTATTCGTACTCAAGATTTAGGTCAGGGCAGTCTTTTCTTAAGAAACGCATGAGAAGAAGAAATTTCTGGAGGGACTTGTGTTTCTTGCTTTTGTAGTTCACGGCTGGTGCCCTCCACGCATCTCCTGGGATAGCATTTCCAGTCTGAAAACTGGCTCTGCAGAGAGTTTCCCTGATCGAGATGCTGTGATTACCAGACGTTAAGTGTGCATTTTATAGCTCTGGCAGCTGGGGCAGCAGTAACAGAGAAAGTGGACTCTGGCTCTGCTTTCTGAGCGAACCTGGAAGTTGTGGGTCGTCTTGTTTTCTGCGAGACCACTCAGGTAAACCGTAATGGTGTAAACACCAGAGCGAACAGACTGTCCTAGTCAAGGCTGTGTGGAAAATAGCTACTTTATATTGTCAGCCTCCCGGAATAAGCAGTAATTTCTCATAGTGTTTATTTTCTTCTGTCTGAGCTCATTCCATGGGGTAGTGATAGGTTCAATTGCTGCCCTTCCCCAAAGGCCTAACGACGGCTTCCCCTGACCCGTCGCTACACTGCATGACCTTCTCTTGGAAACTCGATCGTTCCTTGGGAGATGCTGTGGAGTCAGGGAGATCACAGTCTGGAAACGTCAACCATTTCTGTTTCACTTTCTCACAGTATTCTCAGTAAAACCCTTTTATTTACATCTTCACAGAGATGGGGATTCCCATTTTGTAATCTGTGCTTCCTCAGCCACACGTGGACGGAGCAAGCACTGCTTCATTTCACGTTCCTGTTGAAGGGTGCAGTTCATCAGTGATGTGGGGGGCTGACCTTGGCTTTCTGCCAGATGCCCACCCAGGCCCTCTCTCTTTTCCCCCTCCTCAACAGGATGGGAGGAGAAAATAAGATGGAGAAGCTCACGGGCTTGGGCAGGGTTTGGCTCGTTCTTCAGCGCGTTCTCCCAGAGGTGCCCCCAGCCTCACTGAGGGGCTCAGCACTGCCCGGCAACAGGACAACTGGAACCGCCTGGAAGCAGCTGTGTCCGGCATGGGGCAGCCCCCTGCCCACTCCCACTTAGATCAGAGGTCTGATCCAATCCACGTGCCCTGTCAGGTTTCCGAAGAGCCGCCATCTGAGCAACAGCGGTCCAGCAGGCTTTTCTCCCGCTCTCTCTGTGGCAGGATCTCCTTCCCGTGCTCTGGAGCTGGAAAGACGGACGGGAACGCGCGGCAGTATTCCATTTCTCAGGTTCCGTAACTCGCACTGTTAACGGCTTGTGAGGCAGGGCGCGCTGTGCAGCCTGCAGCCAGTGGGCGACGTGCCGCAAACTGAGCCCGTACGGGCTTGCCAGGCGTAAAGCAGCGTGTGTTACAAGTGCTGACGTATCTTTTTGTGTCTTGTGCAGAGAGTGTGAACAAGCTGCGCGGGGTGTGCTCGAATGGCAGAGGAGGAGCCATTAGCTTTAACAGCAGCGCCTGCCATCTTTGGAAAGAGGGTTTGAAACCGAGCCTGCCCGTCCGGCTCTGCCCTGGCTTTGTGCTGAACAACGGCTCGAGTGCCTCTTCTGTCTTTTATTGCTGCAGAGGTGCTTGCTTTTGCTTGCCCACTTGAATATCTACAGCACTTTCAAATAGATGACTGAAATAACTGTTCCAGGCGTTAATTTGGTAGGTTAATAAATATAAGAAATGTCACCCCACAATCCAGGCACAGAGTGGCCTGCAGGAGAACTGCCGCAGCCCAGCGTCACAGGGGGCTGCAGGGTTTGAGGTCCCCGTATCGCTGCTGCGTTCCTGCAGCCTGTTTATGGGCTTCTGCTTCCCTGCAATGCCTTGATGCAGAGGCATTTCACTTAACAGGCAGAGATGGATGGCAGACTTTTGGGACTGGGGTAGGAGATCACTGTTCTGTAGCTTACCAACTGGTATTCCCTTCTCGCTAGTGATAATTGGTGAATGTTTCTGCAGCCGTAAAGTGCAGCCATTCTGCTGCTACAATAGGGTGTCATTTCACTGGAAGTGGCAGGGTGAATCATGGTAAGTACCCCGTAGCCAGCAGAATAAGTAATTTGCTGACTTAGTACTATTTGTATCTCATGATATGCAGGTAACTAAGGTAATTTTTCCTAAAAGAAGCAGTAGAAAGCTAAACCTGTTTTTTCTTTGTTCCCTTGCTCTCTGTCTTCCTGCCCCCCTTTCCCCTGCTCCCCATGATGATTAGAGAAAAGCCAACTAAAGACAAGAAAAATAATCATTTCTGGCAGGCTTCATACTGCCCGAGTCATCAATCCTTCACACAGACCCAGGGCCCACTTCCTTTCCATTTTATTCCTTTGGCTTTAAGATTTATAATGTTGTTAAGAAAAAGAGATTCAGCCTCTTGGTCTATAAGAACCTGTTTAAACATAAAGAGGCGTTTGCTTACAAATAGCACTGTATTGCCTATGCATTTATCTTGACAGTCCGGTTTAATTTATAAAGCATAATGTGCTTGTAAGTCAGCCTGAGAAATGTAGTTTAGCAAGCACTATTGACTTACTAAATCTCCCTTCTCCCTCTTATTGTAAATCTGATAAACCTAAAGAAGCATTCTGGGTACCAGAGAATCTAAATATTAAAGTGGGGTTCTTCAAGATGATCTTGATAGCACTTCACTTAAAACAGCAAGTTGAGGCAATAGTTTATCCTATTGTGAAGTGGTTTAATCTTTCCTTGATCGTTTCTCGAAGAGGTGGATGTGCTGTACAGTAAAATGGCCAGATTTGTGCTGAGTTGCAGCTTTAGAACCCATTATTTTGAAAAGGTTATCTAAATTGAATGGCTCTGAGATGACTTGTAAAGTCATTAGAAGACTGCCAGCCCTTTATGTGTTTGACCGCACAGCCTCATGTGATTCATGTGTGCTCTGAGATGCAAGCTTCGAATCTCTTGTTTGCTCACTAATTTGCAAAATGGAAGTGTATGTTTTTCCCATTTCAGATGAAGCTCAAGATTTTATTTTAACTTGGTGCTTACATGCAGTCAGTTATGTAAATCCCGTAACAATGACCCATTTGTCATATAAATAGTGCCAGGAAGATGGAAAGTTGTACTTGAATCATAGGTTATAAGCTTAAACACAAACTTCACGCTTTGAATGCCTGAATCCTCTTGCCCTAATGCTTTAGCTGCTTTTGAATTCCCACAGAAAATGTAGGTACTGAGCTTTGAAGAAATCTCATTCAAAAAAAAAAAATATATTAAAATATTTATTATATTTCTTGTGACAGCTTAACTCTTGTCCAAGCAATGGAACAACATTTTGTCATGCTTGCTTTTTTTTTTTTAGTATGCTGAGAAATAGTTTAAAACTGATGCCCTCTCCTATTCTGGCTTGTGATATGGCAACAGCTAATGAGAGGTTTGTAACAAGTGATTCTGGAAAATGCTTTATTCAGCTTTTATTACCAGGTCTTGTTTTTTATACTTTGATATCTTTTCAAAATTCCAAAATATATTCTCATTAGAAGTTTAAAAGTTTGGGGGGCAGTGGGTTCTAATATTTTGCCTACTGGCTAACTAATATGAGACACAGTACTTTTTCCTGTGGTGTGCAAGGAAAAATTTCCGGCTGTACTATCTATCTCATATAAATATGTTCTCACTCTCTAAGTACGCAAAAGAGATTAGGGAGGCGCCGTTTCTATCTGTCTGTAGTCTTAGTATCGTAACAATGTCTCCTGTGACTGTTTTCTCTTAGTAACTTTCTTCAACGTGACATATCCAGTTCTTTCCGTCCGTTATTCATTACCAACCTTGATCTAGCAAGACGTTGCAGAGAGATTATTCCAGTGCAAATGGGAGAGGATGCTATCTGTTCATGGACAGATGGCAGAACAGTCCCCTGCACTAAATAATACGGAGTCCCAAGCCTCTCCTTTCTCCAACTGTGCACCTTCCATTAGAACAAAGGATGAAGTTATTTATTATCAGTACTTACTATGGCAATATCTTCTTTGTGTTCAGGTAAAGCTTTTTTCCATCGCTGTGTTAATGGAGAGAAATGCCCTCATATTGTACACAGTTTTTACTCAAACTGTGGACCCCACAGCCTTAAAGTGAAAAAGCAATTAAACTGCAGTGATTTTCTGGTGCTATTCTTGCTTAGATTGATGTAAATTCTGAAAGACTTGGAAGATCTTAAAGATGTTATTCATATTTACACAAATGGCACTGAGGAAGAGGATGGACCTTGTGCACTTGGCTAAGCAAGCAAGCCGGGTTCTGATCTCTGCTATTGATTTCAAGCACGTAGCAGCTAGTTAATTTATAAATAGTTTTTCAGGACACCCTGCAAGTCAGCAATTTTCTTCCTGAATCAAATAAACAGTAGTCTTAATTCTCACATAAATCCCATGCTGTAAATAAGTAGAAAAAAAATCACAAGATATTCAACTTTATTGATTGCCCCATTACTTTCTAGGGAATTGCAGCCAGAATTTTTGTGTTGACTATAATGTCTGCAACGCTCTGCAGTATAGAAGGGGTAGTTGCAAGCAGTAAGAATGCGCTGTACAAATGCAGGACTTGTGTGGAGAGTGATAAATCCCAGTGTCTAAAGCCTTGAAGGAAAGTCTGTGCCGGTGGTTTGTCATCTACAGCTCAAGCCATAGATAGTGATTTGTAATCTTGTTATGGAAAGGAGCGCTGCTTGTTTTTTCTTGAAGGCAGGCAGGCAGGCAAAGAGAGGTAACGAAGTACTGATTACTCAATTAAATGTTGTCTTAAAGGAAAAAATACCAGCACTTTGGAAAGACTTCAAAGTTCTGAATTAAAGGTTCAATAGAATCTTAGACAACTTCATATCCAAAAAGTAAGGTGTACTGATTACAAATAGAAGATCAGTTTAAACCCAAACCCAGCACAAGGCAGACTGTAACTTGGTTTGAGTGCAGTGAACTCTAAAGCATTCACCGAGGTGGGCAGTTGCGATGGGTTAAATGGCGACTTGGATCACACCCCAGCAAAATGTGATTTCTCGCCTACAAGGACGGTTTGCGTTAACGTGTCCTCTCCTCTCCACTATCAATAAAAGATAAGCTTGAGAAGAAGAGAGCATGAGGAGTACCGAGGGTAGGCCAGCTGCAGATAGTCACCCCCACTGCCAGCCCCTTCTAGGAGACTGATTCCCTTGTATTTTCCCAACTGTCTCTGGAGGGAAAAAGAAACAAACTGAGATATAAACATAATTTTATAACCAGGCAATTCAAGTACACCTCGGGTATCTGTTGATCTGTGCTGGCTGTAGTTAGGAGCAGAACAAAGTTGAATTTCTCACTAGATATTTATACAGGGCTGGCCCCTGGAGGCTCTCATTAGGCAGCACAAGCTGGACGGGCTTCAGAAAGCAATCAGCTGATGCTTGGGGGATTTGCACGTGAGGCAGAGATAAGACTGACCAGAGTTAGCTCTCCATAAACTAGTTCAGGCGCTAGAAGCACTAGAACTACATTAGTGTTCGGCTTTTTCTGGGCTAATTGAACAAGCTACAAAGCTATGGCTTGTGGAGCCCCTCGGTATCTCAGGTGAGCTGCACGGCACTGTACCCTGCAGACACCGAAACGGAATGAATGCAATTCTGAGAGAGCTCAGGAGTGAGGCCAGCAAGAGCTGCTGAGTGCTGAGCACTTAGGGAAATTTGGTCATTTTATTTTAATGTGATTTATTTGACTTAAGATCAAGATATAAAATAAATCACTTTTATGTTTCCTTAGCATTACAGCTGGAATCTACTTGTGCATGTTTTCCATGGCTGCTCTCCGACGTTTGTGTGTTTATTATGCACAGCAATTAAACACCCCTTTTTCCTAGACAAATTAGAGCTGTGCGAGTTTGTGATTCTGCTGGCAGGCTTACAAATCTTGCTGTGCAGAGCTCACAGTGTTTTCTAATTTTTCTGTGTCATGATGTATCTTGTATGACTAGGGTTGTTTCATTTTCATTGCAAAGCTATAATGATTTCATACTGATTAAGTGGAAATAATGCCAACTTCTGTAGCTTCTTTGCTTTGCACCCTTTGCTTAGTTTTCAGAAGGCTGCTCCAAAAAAACCTCCTCTTATGCAAGAGAGGATGAAACGTGTTCTCTAAACTGGTATGCCACGCAAGCTGTAATACAGAGGTAATTGCTGCTAGCTGTTAACGATACTTTCTGATAGCATCTCTTGCAGCTTGAGCACCAGCAAGGGACTGCAGCATAAAGGGATGCTGGTTTTGCTGGGGCAGAATCCGAGGCCAGCTGTGGCGTGCAGGCTGTCAGCAGTTCTGACTCAGCCAGGAACTTGTGCTGGGAGGGGCAAAAGCCAGGGCAGCTGACCCGAGCTGGCTACAGGTGTATTCCACCCCAGAAACATCATCCTCATTTTACGGGGGATGGGGACTCCTGGTCTGCCTCTTCCTTCGCCTGCTTCTCCCCGTCCGTGGAGGGGCTCACTTATTGTTCTGCTCCTGAGGACTGCTTTCCGTTTATCGTGACCACCGTATGTTTGCTGGGCTAAGCAGAACTTTGTGTACTTTCTTAGTGGCATTAGTATTAATAGTAGTTTCACTGGTTCGTCAAATCCATCTTCATTTCAACCCGTGGGTCTCCCCTTCTTTTCCTGATCCCCCCTCTCTGCTGCGGAGGGGTCATTGGGTGATAGAGCAACTGCTAATTTAGCCCCAGATACGGGCTAAACATAGACAACTGCTCATCACAGTCACAGAGCAGCTGCCTGGAGCAAGGCAAGAAATGTCTTGGTGTTTTGTGCCCAACAGGTTGAAAGGTGGAGCAATGCTTTTTGTCCCCTTGTGGGTAAACAGTACAGTGTTGTTTGATCCCCACTTACAACACGTGGGCTGCTCAGGAGCTCGACTCTGGAAGGTCACCAGATAGACAGCTGTTGGGCTTAAACAACAGACAGTCAGGCTGGCGGTACATCAGATAGGAACTGGGCAGATTTACAGGAGAAATCCATCAAAAATACTTTGAAATCAACACATTCCCACAAAATATTCTGATTTTTTTACATGTTTTTCCATCAGAAAACCCACTGGAAGTGTCCCAGTCTTCCCCCCCACTATCCCCAGTTAGATTTCCTAGCAGAACTGAAGTGAAAGTAATCATCATTTAGTGAGCGTTCTCTGAGATAGTGAGATGCCTCAGAGGGAAATCCTGTGTGTTGCAGAACAATGATACTGTTTGGTATCACCGATAACCCTCTTGCAAGCTTTCAGTATCTCTTAGCGGCCACTTTGCATGCTCAGCTCCAGAACTTTACTCCTCTAACTGGAGAAATCTTTTCTGATAAAGCTGTACGTACAGCTCACATTGCACAGGTGATTTACAAGGAGAAATTCCATGTGTCACAGTAAGAGATAACGTCCACCAGACCAGATGATAAATTTGGCATACCACAAAATATTTTTCAGATGCTAAATTTTACCATTGTGATGTGTGTGTTTAAGGGGGCTGTCTTCACCTTGTGAGATTGTATAATACTGAAAGGAAAAAGCTGCAAATGGATTATTGCAGGGATGGGAAAATGGAGAGAAAAAAGGCGATGAAAAAGACTTTTTCAAGAATAAAAGTGAAATAATTTACCTCCTTGCACTCACTTCAGATGGACCCTAGTTAGAAAGTAACAGTTTTGGAGAGAGATGGTCATAAAGAGTGGATGAAAACAGGCGTATCACCAGCACCAAGTGCATCCAGGAACTGTTGTTCAGTTTAGTGTAAATTCCATGGGGCAAATCGGGCAGGAGGGAGAAACGCGCTGTGTTTAGGTGAAGGGCAATGGAAGCAGTTGTGGAGGGGCCAGAGCCTGCGTGGGTGGGTAATGGCTTTGAGGAGCACCCTGGTCTGCAAAAGCATCAACAGAATTTCTCCTTTTTCTTCTTTCTCAAGAATAAAAGGCAGGCATAATCTTCTCCAGGCTTTAATGCTCTGGAGGAAAATAGTATTTTCATTTCTGTGATGTACCAGCTGCAAAGATGTTTTTCTTCTCCAAGTTGTAATTCTATATGCCAGTGTTCCAGCAAGTACCAGAGCTTGACTGAAATGTTTTGGCACTAAGTACCATGACAGGAGGTCAGTTTGGCAGGCTCTGAGCTCCTTCCATACCAGCCTAGGGCCAGATATGTGGGGCCTGGAGAGTCTCCTACAGAGGCAGGGGGAAACTTGGATGTGGCTGCTTAGCATTGTCAGAATCACAAAAGCACTAGGGAAAGGGCAGGAACGGCTTCAAAACTTTGCTTTATTGAAGGACCAGGTTAACATTAGCCCCACCGAATTCCCTGAAGTTTGTGACGGTCTGGACTTGAGATAAAATTATGGCTTGGCATCAATTTAAATTCCTAAAATTGGGTTGTCTAGTTTTGCTGAACTTCACTTGTATTTATGGAGCAAAATGAAAATCCAGAATAAAAGAGCGCAGTGTGCCGCACCACCCCCAAATATAGTTATAACCGAGGTGACTGTGGCGTTTACAGAAGTGCTTTGTCACTCCAGTATTTACAAAGAAGGTTTGGTTAAGGTTTGCTGCATTGTGGGCAGGGGGAAAGGAACACTGCTGCTTTTCCAGAGAGGCAAGGAGGAGACTGCCGCTTCTACTGACACAGATTCTGTGAATCCCCGTGCCTCAAAATCCACAAATGTCTAAAACAGATTTCCATTTTGCAACTCGCGATGAGATGAAGGTAACCCGCAGTGGGTTTCAAATCCAATGAACAAATGTTTTGATTGTGAGTT
>NW_010426193.1:26998-33764 GCF_000710305.1 Buceros rhinoceros silvestris | reverse complement strand
TTCAGCAGGTGTGAGGCTCAGGTTTAACCTAGAATAGTTTTTCTTTCTGCTTTTTCCCAGTGTTGCTTTGAGATTTGGCTTTTTGTTCAGAGATTTTTCACAAAAACAGTAGGAAGCGATTTTTTTTTTTTTTTCCCTTCTTGGAAAAAAATATTTTCTTTCAAAAGAATCATTTAAGCTTCCAGTTAATTCCCAGAGATAGAGAGGGATATTCTGCCATAAGCTTCCCTCTGAAAACAGGTTGGCTGCTGCCCTGATACTAAGAACGGCAGGATTCCTTGGCTGCGGGGAAGATGAGATGGTCCAGCTGATGGAGGTTATGACTGAGCCAAGATGAGTCAATTACCTCGATGTGCTGAGCAGCCATCCAGGGGACAGCGCAGAGGAGAAATGCCAAGGCTCGTCCTTTCTGCTCTGACAACAAACAGCTGCAAAGAGCTGTGGTGAGGGAGAGGAGCTGCGATTGTCACCGAGCTGGGAGAGTGGTAACTTTTGGTTCGTTTTATTTTTCTGTAGTTGGTGCCATTGGAGCTGTTTTGTTTTCGGGTCTGGTAATAAAAATGTGGAGAAGACATTCAAAATGCACACATTTTCACACTGTGCCTTTTCAAATGTTTGTCAGGCAGCGCAGAAACTGCCGCTCGTTTGCTGACATGGGGATATGACACAGATGCAGAAGGCCTTTGGCATTCACCAGAAACAGTAAACTTGGAGCACCGAGAGAGCGTCCTGCCAAACGCTTAATGGGTTCTCTTACAAAAGGGGTGTTTAACAGCCTCATCCTGTTGAGGCCATTTTATCTCTCTGCTGTATGGACTCGAGGCAGGCTGTACAATCAGCTCTCCGACTCGCATCGGTGGGACTCACAACCATCTGCTGTCAGTTCACAGCGATACGGGTCTCTGTAGGACCTGACTTCATTTGGTTTGTTTTCTGAGCAAAATGCAGGCATTTTACACCCCATTTTATCACTTTGTGCTCACCCTTGCAATCATTAACAACCATTTGTTTACAACTTCTTATGCAACCTGAACCTTTTGCATCTTCTGTCTCATAACTCCAGCAGAAATAAAAACCATCCTCTGTACTGTGATCCTTTTGGCTAAAGAGCAAATTTGCTTGACTACAGTAAAAGAAAAATAAAAATGGATGATTACTAATAGCTCTGAGCACAAGTACATAAAAGTGGTGCTTTCATTTTTACCTTTAGGATTCAGTAATAACAATACATAACCATAAAGCTATCAAATCTGGTTTATGATGGAAAATGCTTAACAGAAGTCTGGAATGCAAAAGGTGAAAAAATTATCTGTAATCTTGCAGTTCCAGCTGACTTGTATAGGAGTTATGATTTTTACCTTCCCTTGAAAAACAATTCAAAATTACAGGTGGAAAACTAAGAGCAAGGCATTGCATTTCTCTAAGCTACGAAATCTCAAAAATGGGAATTGATGTGATCAACGTGACTACACAGTACAGGGGTAATCTTCACCAGCATAGATCTTCTTGTCCTTCTGTGGAAGTTTTTACATTTCAGAATATATACGAATTTCCCCCATCAGCTTTGCGCAACATTCCATTCTCTCCAGCACAATATCGAGCAAATATTCCTATAACTTGCTGAATTCATTGGTCAAAAAGAAAAGACCTTTTACTTCCACCTGATGCTGAACTAATGCTTCTGTTTTCAGACTGCTAGTCCACCAATTTAGCCCAGCCATCGCTACCTTCTTCCCCAGTTTCAGATTTTCCAAGAGGGCTCACCTAAGCCTTTGGCGTGTGAGGTTTTTCTAACATTCTAGCGTCCTTTCCTCTAGCTGTGAGACCAGCTTCCCAAGCAGATCTTCCAGAGACCAATCAGAAAAGACCTTTGTTAAGAGAGAACATTCCATTATGCTTTTGGTGGGCTGCCAAACCTAAAAGATGCAACTTTGTTGGAGAGATGAACTTCTGCGTGTCAAATCATTTGCTATCCATAGTCTTCCAATGGCTTTAGGATAGTATTTGTCTCTGCAGTGTCTAACTTTCTTCTGTAGTCAATAGATGCCAAGTTTAGCAGCGAGTTGCATTTGTCTCTACTTTCTCATTAATGTGATGGATGTTATATAGGTGTATTTATGCAATTCTTCTTGATCTTGTTTTTGTAGGAGTTTGTAGAGTATGGTATCATTACTCTAGTCTTTCATGTCGACACCTTTGCCAAGAAGATAAATACCGGCCTTAATCCTGCCTACGAACATCTCTTTTTCGCTGTCACCCTGTTCCTTTTGCATACAAGGTTATGGAGCAATTTTGCAGGCCTGCCGAAGTATTTTAGGAATGTAGCACACAAACCCCAACTGACAGAGCTCTTCCACAAATAAACTTGGTAGAGATTTAGGAATGGCACAATCCTTCTCTCCTCTCCCCTGGCATTGCCTGCATCTCCGGAAGGGTCTGCTAGTTTTCATTTTCACAGTCTAACATAAACAAGGCAATATATAGGCGTTGTGAATTTTATTCAACATCAAGCAGTGAGTGGGATCAAGCACTCAATATTTACAAATCTTCGGAATACGCTTGCATCATTCTGTACTTTTTTGCTAGTGGAAGAATAAATAGTAGACACACAAGTGGATCCGTATATAACCCTACATTAACCTGCGTTCATGCTCGTTTGACAGGACTCACGGTCCGCTCTCTTCATGACAGGAATAAAATCAATACTTATTAAAATTCCATAGTTGTACAATTAAATGTTTTCCATCAGTGAAGCATCTGCAGGGCACAGACACATGCGAGTGGGTTTTTTTTTTTCTCCATTGTTGAGGAGATGCTGCATTATGCAAGAGAACTTGCTGTCTTTCAATAACAAATGAAAGAGCCTGGTCTGTGGGAGGGTAAAAGACACCTGTGACGTGAAGGACAGCGAGGTTCCTGTGACACCTGAGCGGGCTGGGCAAGAAGCCACTTTCTGCTTCACTTGGATGTTTAGGTTACCTTGTGTTGCTCTAACGGAGGTTGCTTTTGGCTATATTTTGACTTGAAAAGTTGTCAAAAATCCCTCTTGCTCGAATAATGTTAAGAGATCAGGGCTTTGGATACCCAATTCCATGTTTTGTTGCAAGCTTATCAATCTGATCTCACAATTTTTTATTTTATTTGTTTTTGCTAATCTGGAACGTTTTCCTGAGTATAAAAGTGTGCAATTTTCAAGGAGTCGCTTTCCAATATGTTTTTTTCCAAATAAACCCATCAATTATTAAAAATCTGTTCCAAAATTGAACAGGCACTTGTCTGACAGATATTTATGCATAGATTATGGTTGTTCGCATCAACATCTCCACTGGGGCTGTATACTTAGATTAAATTATACATAAATATTTGCGGTATTGGTTTGTGCAATAAAAGTTAACTTCATAGCCAATTTCAGACATTCAAACAAAAATCATTAGATGGGCACAAAGGTAACAAAGCTTAGTGAAAAAAAACAGATATTGTTTGCTGTATATTTGAGTGCTTTAAACATATATGAATATTTTCTTATGCTCTGAGAAGCAGCACTTGTTAATGAGGGCTTGGAATCTTACAGGATCTAGCTTTCAAGTGAAATCCAAGTGTAGCGACAGTTGTCTTGATGATGAGAGACGACTGGTTTGGATACTGCACATCTCATACATTCTATGTCAAGCTTTTTTATTTAAAATTTGGTATTAAAGGTAGGGGAGTGAATAACTGTTTATTCCTTTAGTACTTCAGATTTTTAAATGAAAAAATTAAGAGAGGAAAGAACAGATCTCATAATAGATGGTACCTATATCTGCTTGGGGAGGAAACACCAAAATCCTCTGTAAAATCCAAAGGTCCTGTTTTGACTTCAAACCTTGAACTTATCTTACCTTCTGTCTGTAGGTGGTATTAATCTCCTATGAGATTCAAATTAATATCCTATTAATAGTGCTGGCTGTGAATTTGGCGTAGTTCTTTTAAAAACAAAGTTGACTTTCTGCTGCATCCTTGTCTCAAGCACAGCAGTGCTGCCTGCACCAGCTACGGCTGCCTGCCGCAGCACAGCTCTGGGATGTCATGCACGGCGCTTCCAGGGTTGTAGGCACTAACGCTGGTTCACTGCAGCGAGATGCACAGATACCCTCTAGGTTGTTTGAGCATGTCAGCATGGCACCCCATGATCCTCTTGTCTCAGGAACACTGTAATGTACCTTCTTGGTGTAAAGCTTCATATTTGTGCTGCCTCTGGCTCTACACGATGTTCTTCTGGTGCTCTCTGCGCTGTGCTCCATGGTGCCCACTAGAAATGCCCAAAGGCCGCAGGTCTGTGGTACCTCGAAACAGGATGGGGGAAGAGATTTTGGTGCCCAGATTGCAGCCCTGTGGCCACCCTTCAAGCAGCTGTTAGTGTAATCTGTGAATCCACAACCCTCTATGAAGAGTGTTAAAATGGATGGATTGATGATTCGCTGGTTCTGATCTAGTTCAGGCTGAAATATAAATACTAGAAAACCAGCATTTTTCTGGTGTAGGAAAACATTTGTTTCATTTGGAATAGTGCACAGTGGAGACAATAACGTGGTGTGAACTTGGCCCTTTAAGAAACATCCCTGTGTGACAAAGTAAGAACAGATACGATTTTCTTTAAGCCGGTGCTATGCAAACACAACCCCCTTGTGCTGCTTACTTCACTGGAGCCGCAGTAAGCAGATGGTGCAAGCCTGCCAGTGAGCACTACGCATCCCAGGTGATATTTCAGCAAGAAAGATCTGTTAGTCAAGAACATTCTCTTTCCAGTCTGTGGGGAGGAAATTTATAGAGCAATGTGTTATGGGGCTGCTGATTTCTGAAACAGAAGATGGCCTTTTTATTTATTCGTTTGGGATTTTGGTTTTATAGCTTTGCTCGCTGGTTCATCTCGGTGTCTTTCAGTGGAGCTGAGGCTGTGGAACAGATATGCTTTCTGAATAAGACTGTCTGGTTAATTTTCAGTATTTTTATTTTTAATACTTATGACGGCACTGAGATTTTTCTTCTCAGAAAAAGATATGTATTCCTTTCTGCTGATTTATTTCTGACTTGTGCTGTCATAAGGATTCTCCCAGGACAATTGTTGTTCACTCAGTAATTTAAACTTTGTGAATTTCTTTTAAACTTTAAGTTAAATCCCAGTGTATTTTCCTCTGAATAATTTTTTATACTCAATCCCTGAAAAATGGTCTGTGCTTTATTTATTTATTTATTTAGCGCTACCTTTTTAGTTCCACTGACAGTTTTCCAGCTCTCGCTAACAGCCCTCTGGTCAAGTGTCCTTGGAGAAAAGCAGACAAAATATTCTGCACTGGAATATTTTTTAATTTGGAAGCACACTAATAGATTTGAAAATTGAACATTCTGGGGAATGACTACTGCAGAAGTGATTTGGACACGCGCTGTTTTCGATACCATTTTCCTGGTCCTTGATGCTGCAGAGTCTCCATTTAGTGTACCTACACCTGTGGGAAATACTACATGAATACTTCAGTAGCATTGTGGTCACGTAGTGGAAAACAAGTTTGAAAGCAGGAGGAAAACTTCAGTGGGGAACGAGCTCCTCTAACGTGTAACATACTTGAAACCCTGCAGTCAGGACAGGTCTCTTCTTCCTGCTGGAGAATAATTATGCATCTATTTGAGCTCTATTCTGCCTTGATGCAGGGGTGCCAATGGTGAAGGCAGAACTGAGTCTTATGACTGTGATTAGAAAACGTTCACAATAAGCTAATTTACCTGTTGTATTAGAGTTCTAAAATCTTGCAGCCAGTATGGCACAGCCAGAGGTATACTGCGGGGGAGTGAAGAGACCCGAATCCACTTTGTCTACTTAGAAGTTACTCTCTTCTTATGTCCCTCTGGATTACCACATTCAAGGATGGAGAGAGAGCCCCCTCCCGTGCTCTCCCCAGTCAGCCAGTACAACTGGGGCAGCGTGGACCACTAGGCTCTGGTGATGCGGTATTGCAGGTGTGATGGGAAACACTGTACCGTCCTTCTGTGCGTTACGTGACCTGGTGTAAGTTCAGGCTACATCTTAGGCTACTCTACTTTGGTAGAACCACTATAATGAAAGAAATGAGAGAAAACATTTTATAGCAATTTTGAAGTAGAAATCACAATAAATGCACATTAATATGAAATCATATGTCTGTTTTATCGGTTAAGCATATCCATAAAATTGCAAAGCTACTCAGGACAGCTTGTGTCATCGCCTGATTTTGTGCTTGTAAGTGAAATACTGGCTCCCCACGACTTTATGTGAACTGGATGCACTGAAACGCACAGAATGACTATCCTTATTATTGCTAAATAGGTTTCATTATATAGATATACAAGGATGTTGGTGGGGGATATATTGTTTAGATTCACCTTAAAATACTGGGTGGTCTCCATGATCATAAATGGAAATCACGCATCCACAGAGCTCATGGCTATGGCTGGGAACCAGCAGCGACTCCCTGTGAGCTGCGGAGGTCTCTTCCTTTAGAAAGCACAAGGAAACTGGGGCTTGTATCTCCAAAATCAGAGTTGTCAAGCTTCAAGGTTCCAGAAAGGTGTTTGACATAAACTGAGATCACTATCTGACCCTTCGCATCGATAAAAGGCACAAACCCCACACTCCACAACTACATTTTTCACAAGTCTTCCTTCCTTTCCCATCTGTGCTGCCAACTGTTCTACTGTACGTCGTCTGCCTGAAGAAGCGCTAAGCAGGTGTGGCACATGTTTGGCTCATTCCTGC
>NW_010426193.1:7035-26883 GCF_000710305.1 Buceros rhinoceros silvestris | reverse complement strand
TGCTTTGCATGTGTAATGTAATTATGTTTGACAGACTTGGTTTGATTGAGAGAAAACTATGAATTGGATTAAATGTTTTTTGTTTAGACTTTATTAGCTAAAGATGCCATTGCATAATTAATTTGTGAATAAGCAGCAATCTTGCAAATGAGGCAGTGAATCAAAAGCACAGGAAGACATTATAGCCTCTTCTCAGGATGAGTTTACACATTTCTTATTTGTAGTATTCATTAAAAATACATAAAGGAAGGTTAACAAAACATTGCAACAAAGAACCACAAACAAACCAGCCAGCCACAGAAGCCCTCATATATGCATAAGGGGAAAAAAAAAACATGAAAGCAAGCCAACTCAAAACCATGAGGCTGTGCTAGACAGTAAATGCTTCAACGATATTTGAATTCTATCCCCGGATGCTTTCTGTTCAACCCCAATGCTCCAGAGTGAGAACTGCTTCAATGTAAATAATGAAGAATATTTTTTAAACATTTTTACTTGAAGGAGACGCTGCTCTACATTTATAGGGATGAAAAGTGGCTGTTTTAATTCCTGTGCTTCAAAATATTTGCATTTCAATCTGTTTCTACTTTGTTTAGTTCATACAGATCATGCAACGATTCAATCCATGCTACCCAGTTAGAAGGTGAAGCAAATGTGCGGGATGCAGCGAATTGGTTTAGAACGTGCTTTGTGGCAGGTCATTCCTCCTCCTCCTCGTGGCCTGCCTACACCATGTCTCAGGCAGGGGTGGGGCATGGGCCTGCCCTTAACCGAGGTTGGGGGGGGCCCTGGTGAGGCTGCTCAAGGACAAAAAGGTCCCTTGGTGACCTCAGAGCCTTGACACCTGATCAGACTATTTGAGATAAATCTACTACGTATCGCTTTGATTTCTCCACCTGATTACTTGTTAGCTAGTGCTTATCTTTGAGCATGTCTCCTCGTCCTGGACCCGTGCTGTCCCAGTCAGTCTTCCTTCTCAGCACTGTCACTATCGCATACATTTCATACATTCCCTTTGGGTGCGACGTCCCAGCTTATCTCAGTTCAGCAGAAATAAATACATCTAGCTTAGATACGCGAGGACATTGTCACAGCCGAGTACCAGAGATGTAGGTTTTACTTGAACCAAGGACAGCAGGTTAAACTGCAGGTGTCCTGAGGTGCTCCTTGAAAACCGAAAGCTGGATTATGAAGCACCTTTCTTTTTTTTTCCGTTGTGTTTCTCAGTAGCAAATAGAAAACTGTTATTACAGGTCTTTGTCGTATATTTGTTTATTGTATTGTAACAGAATAAATAATGATTTATAATTATCAATAATGTAGAAGTACTAACTTCCACGTTAGCAAAATGTTAGCAAAAGTTCTTAGGACAGACAGCAATCTTCAAACGCTGCCATAAGGCAAATGTAAAAATCGATCCCCTGAAAGTGCAGTTTAGGAATTGGAGTAACTTACCAGTAAGAACTTACCAGCCTTATAATGACTTCTGTTAATTAAACTTTTGCATTACTTTACTTGAACGAATTCCTATATGCCAGCACGTGGGAGTAAAATCACCAATGCCCCCCGTATGGGTGAGAGCAAACATCTTTTTCCAGGACAAATATATTGCATGGTAAAGGAATGTTCAAATGCATCTCCTCTGGTAGAGGAATGAAGGCTGGAGAATTTTTGATGGATTTAGCTAGCTAACCTCTTCCTGCTGCCTCTTTTTCGGTTCTATGTGAAACATTGTGCTGCTTCTGCTTCCCAGCAGTGTTGTGATTTCTGCCCTTGAGAGCAGCAATGCAGTCTGGCAGGACGGAAGATCGATGCAGGGTCGTTCAGCAAAAATTTTTCTTTCTTCAAATGAAGTTACTTCCTATCCTTTGCCAAGGCTTTGTGGAGTGGTAAGATGGCTGTTCTCCATTTTCACTCTAATTCTTTGGCCACCGCTCAAGCCCTGCCTTCAGTCACATGCTCTCTACGATTATTAAGTTCCTCCTATGGAGCACTGAGCTTTGACCGTTCATGCAGAAGTATTGCTTTTGCTACTCTGGATAATTATTTTTTGTTCACCGTGTCTGCTTCAGAATTTTCCGTGAATTTCCAGTCATCTTGGACCTTTGAGAGAAGATGCTCAGAACATTAAGTATTATGACAAGGCTGTTGATTTTTCCAGATGCTCTAATGTTCTTTCAGGAGCTCCATAATGCTTAAACACAGTTTTCTCTCCTACGTGATTTTTATTACAGAACTCCACTCTTCGTTGTTTGAGTTTCAATTGACTCCATTGCTTTTCAAATCCCTCCAGCCTTCCCTCAATTTTATTTACTTTAGTCTCAAAGGAAGCTGTGGAAGCTTGAAGGTTATAGATTTTTAAATGAAGAGCTTGAAGAAGTTTTTTTACTGAGGTGTCTCGTAAAGCGTTTGAAGGTGGAAAGGCTGTGCTAGGCATGGAAGATGATGATGTGTCTGCAGAGTGGGCTCATTTGACCCTCACGCAACAGGTTTTTTTTAATCCGCATGCTGCTTCTAAGCACCATCTGGCACATTTTCATTTGATTGTCTGCCTCAAATGATGCTGTATTGCTTGAGGAAACTGTTATGGACAGGGTTTCAAAAACAGTGGTGGGCTTCTAGGGTTGTGAGCGTGTGATAAGAGCTACGGCCCATGCAGCAAACCCAACCAATGACCTATGTTGTTAGAGCGCTGCACAAAGCCGCTATGGTCAACGTGTGCATTATGTCAGGACGCTTTGCACAGCCTCCGTCTGGGGAAACAGGGATCTCCCCTCCTCAACTTGCTCAGAAATGTCCAGCAACAAAGTGGGAGGGGGAAGAGAATCACAAAAAAACAGCTGGGATACAGCGAGGGGCAAGCGGCTTTGCTGATAAAGAGACTTCATCATTAAATGAACTTGTGTAAAGCAAAACAAAGACGTCTTCTTTTCGCCAAGTTGAAAAAGGTGTGCTGGAATCATAGTCTGTTCAATCAGCAAGCTGTTCTTTTTCTCCCTTTACTTCTTTCTCTTAAGCTCTGGGTTTAAACCAGGATCCTCTGGTTGCAAATAACCAGGTCTGCTCCTTGGTCTCTTAGTTTTCAATCAGTCCTACATTGATGAAAAGTCACTATTCCAATGAAGCCGTGAAGCCTCTGGCCTTCTTAAGCAGTCAGATGAGGCAGTTTAGTAAATCCCAAGTGCCCAATGTCCCTCTGACCAGCTTCGTTTCTGCCACGTTACGTGGGAGTTAATCCCCATTGGGGGTTGTATGCTGTCATTACCAGTAGATTTTTCTAATTGTATTAGTAGAGACTAAGAAAGATATTTTGAGATGACAATGTTTTATTTTTATTTTTACTTATTCAAGGGTGAGTCCATGTCTTAGCTTCAAAATAATAGTTTGAAGTTTTCTAAGAAGTGATGAATCTACAGCAAAGTCCTCTTGTAATTACTGCTTTACACGCTTATACTCTCTTTGATGTCTTAAATAATTTTACCTATTTCTTTTCCCAATCAAATATTTTGGATGAAAGTAGAACTAATTACTGCTAAAAAGAGCATAAGCAAAATTAGTCTGTGTGTTTTACAATAGCTATTGTCCTCTAAGGTTCTTTGATTCTGCAGATCTTTTGTTGCTCAAGGCTGCAAGGAAAGTCTCTTCCATCTGGCACCCCTTGCAGATAGCACCACTGAGCTCGACATGCAGCATTTACCTCCTCATGTATAATGTTATCAAGCTGTAGACCATGCCGATTATTTAAGTATTAAATGCAACGCTTGTGACTTTCAATACGACGTGACAAAAAAAAAAAATCAGCTATGAAAATTAAATATCTAGTTTCTTTACTGACGAGAGTAGCACCGAAAGCCTTCTGAAGCTGTTAAAATGAGAGCAGATAAGTTCGTTTTCACTTTGAAGTAACTTATTCAAAGCATGCTGGTAACGCTGTAGGCAGGAATTTTCAAAGCAGCACAGTACAGTTAGACACCAGGCTCTCAGTGAGTTTCAGCAGGGCGATCCAGAGAACCGACTTTAAGGATATCCTTGGAAAAAGGAGATTCAGTAGGTCTAGAGGGAATAAGCCTGGCAGCTTCTGAACTTCCTTTTAAGAGGGAAGAAGAAATTTATTAGTACACGTTCTTTTTTGTGCATCTTAATCTTCCTTCCCAATTTAGCAACACTAAAAAGAGGCCCTGAGTTACTCTTAGATGTCTTCTCATTTTTAACTTTAAAAAGAACTTGGCTTGGTAACATGTAAGAATCTTAACACGTGACAACGGGGTGTCTGGGCATAACCTGGAATGCTGAGAAGCACCATTTTCCAAGTCTGTTAACTGGTGTCAGCCGTATCTTTCTTGTCTCTGAAAAGGGAGGAGTATATTTAGCAGGACTAGGGTACCTGCAGGTTGGAAATTACCATTATGGCACTGGCTGCTGGCTTCTGCCAGTTACCAGAGAGGTGCAGAAGTACACTTACTGCCTGTTTTATTTATTTTATCTCCTGTCTCTACTCTTTTCCCCTTAACATGAAGTTATCTGAGGTTTCAGACAGGGCTGCAGAGGACAAATGATGTATTGCCTCCACCCCACCCCCAGAAAAAAAAAAAAAGATTATGTTGTGCTCCTCAAAGAACACTGAACATTGCTTGTTTCTGCAGACAAGAGATCTGTATAAGGAATAATAAGTAACTTCGGGTTTGATGTCCGACAGTTGGGGTTTTTTTCTCCTCTTGAAGCATGCTTTTACTGCTGGTCATACTATCCATCTCATCTGAAATTCTGATTATAGTGCTTGATTATGATCTCCTGCGGCATTAAAACCTATGGGATTCTTCTAGACTGTTACAAGTGCATTTCCTCATTTAAAAAAACCCACCAAACTTATCTGGGCATGTTTCAAAGAAGCCTTTGACCTATTAAAATGAGAGTGTGCGTGTAAAATGTAGGACAGCTGCTTTCTGCCCCACAGTTTGGTTTTTTCCCTTGATGAAGCCAGGCTTGTCCTGCTGCAGACAACGCATGCGGTAGGTCAGGTTCTGCTGTCAGCGCTGCTTTCCTGGTAGACGGGGCGTTACACGTTCCATGGATTTGTTTGTTTGGGGGGTTTCTTTTTGTTTTGCTATGCCTGAATGAAAGCCAGGACATTATTGCATCTCTTCATTTCATATCAAATTACGTTGTCACATAATGATACAATTGCCAAACACTAGCAGATGCAATTGTTATAGTGCAATAAAATGTCACAACTGATAACACTGCGTTTCCATTTAAAAGTTTGCTTTTCAACATGGAAGTTTGTAACGCAGCTGGAATGTGAGTTTCAAGATGTCTTTTTATCCTCAACCAACGCAGTTTTACTTAGGTTTGGGAATTACAAAAAAAAAAAAAAACCAACCCCCCAAAACCTATCAGTACTTAAACTGTAGAAAATGCGTGGATTGGGCTGAGATCTCCTCTCGCAGCAAGCGCTTCCACAGTGTGAGAACTTTCTTCCGTGAGCACTGATGTTGGGGCTGGGGGACTCCCCAACGGGAAGGGGAGATGCTGGCATCAGTAATTTTCAAATATATTTTGTGTTTAGCAAATCACATGTTGCACCACAAGCTGCGTTTTCATTAGTCAAGTTGACCTTTTATTGAAAAAGAAAAATGTGGTGCACTGCACAAATTAATCTGTATGAAATGCAAAGCTATAATGAGAATTTATCTTTTTTAAGAGTCTATGGAAAGAAAATCGTAAACCCCGATATTCGGTAAAAACAGAGCCCACCCCCACCCCCCAGTTCCTTTTCACAGTTATTTAAATATTCAGACTTAAACTAATATTTCCTTTTAATTGTCTTACTGAACAATTTCTTTTAATTGATGGGACTGCAAGCAGAAAACTTTTGAGTTTACAGCTATTTTAATGGATATGATCTCTTTAGTTTTTTTCTCCCCCATCCTGTCTGCATTCATTACAGGCAGATCAATGAAAATTGATAAACCCATGATGGAAAAAAGGAATATATTTGTATTCATTACAGGGGATCGGAGATAATAATAAAGTGAAATGTTGTTATAGCGAGATATAACCCAACCTAAGGAATTGTTCAATATGTGAATAGCTAGATACATTTCATTACTGTGATATGGAGCAGCTTGATAGCGGAAGCCAATAATTTAAAAAGTCTTGAGCACAGGGTTATGCTGACTATCCAGTTCAATACGTTAATTGACAATAAATCCTGCTTGCCTATAAAAAGCACTTGACTAGTCATTTTCAAGATGGTCATGATTTTTTATGATGCAGAACTTTTAATTTACAGGGATGATAAAAATAGATTTACTTTCAGCCACTGGTATTTTATTTAATTACCTAATCAACTATAAATCATCTACTATTGAAAAAGTAATTTAATAGAGATGATATTTTGTCATCAGTTTTTTCTGAAGTAGGAAAAGAGTCTTTTGTAAAGGAAGGTGAAATAAGTTTTAGAGGAATTAAAAAATTCTGTCCTTTTTACGAAAGCATTAGAAGTTCAGAGCCAAGAAGTTTTGATTTACTGAACGAAGGCCTTGATTTTTGGAAGGACGTGTTTACAGTTACCTAATGTCCTGTTAAGCAAGCAGGTAGTAAAAGAGCTGTACGGCACAGAACTAGCTATAGGTACTAGTGATCTGACACAGCCCCTGTGCGATGGAACTTCTCTCTGTCAAGAGACCTTTGCCATTGAATGCTGAGAAACAGCATTTCCACGTGTCCGTGGAAAGAAACTACTGCACCTTGTCAGGCAAGGAACCGCGAAACAGATCTCAGTCAGCAGGGGCGTGACTTGAGAGAGGAAGGTGAGGCTTTCTGCTGTGAATTAGCTGCAAACTGTAATCCCTAAATGAAAACAGAATGGTAAGTTTTGCTGTATTTTAACAGTTATCTCACAAAATCTGACACAGTACACGAAAAAATCTAAACAACTAAAAGGAAGCGTAATTAAGAAAAACAATACTTCAAAGGAAGAAGGATGAGGTTCTATACACAAAAGGTAACAATATTTAGAGTTTACCATTTCAGTCAAACTTTTTAAAGAGGCAAACTATATATAGGGGTGAAAATATTTCAACCTGTAAGATGTAGGCTTCTAAATTCTAGCTTGAAAAATGTTATGAATCTCATAAATGCCATTAAAAAGAGAGTGGCTATGACATCCCCCAAACCATGTTTACACAATGCTGATAGCGCTCTAGGTGAAAAATGTGCCACAGAAAGAGCTTTTGGAATATATTCAGAGAGGAATTTTTGGTCAGATGAATTACACATGTCAAAAAGGTGCTTGAAGATTATAACATAAGAATTTAAGGTGATTTTTTTCCATTTGGAAGTCTTGTTTGATATTATTTTAAAAAAAGGATAAACCCCCAAATTCACTACAGGCGTATAACCTACTGTCTAAGGTGGGTTGGGGGGGAATGATACGCATATACATCATTACAAGAAAAAAAATTTGTGTGCTCTAGACGAGTTAAAAATAGTGTGTTAGTGTGAGATTATGAAAATAATAAAAGCTAAGCAAGTGAAAATAGGAACAGTCATGCTATTAACATTATGAACGAAGAAAAATCGATGCTAGAAAATATCTCCTGCAGAATTCAGGTCACTTTATGAGTTGGGAATAAAGCCAGCTTTTATAATAAGGGTAAAAGAATCATGTGAAATAATGAAAACCTAACCAGAAAGCACAGATTTGAGACTAAATTACCCTGATAGCTAGAAGGCTTTATTAAATTTAAGGAAATAAATACAAAGAAAAGTATGTACTTTAATAAAAATGTGCACTTTTCTTATGGGTAACAACAGGTTTTAAAAAACCTGCAGAAGCGGATACATTACAAATCCTACAACTCTTTCCGAGGAAGACTTCGGAACTTTGCATTTTAATTTTCACAGTCAAAGGTTTTATTTTGGGAAGCCCACAGCCTAATTCACAATCAATATGAAATTAAATCTATCTTCACAAAATCCCTCAGAATTACCCCAGGGAAATGAAAATCGCCATATTGCAGTAGACTGGTACCCTTTTATCAGATGCGGCTGAGATGAGGTACTTGGAAGGCAGTATAAGAAACCCTGCACAGGAGGATTACCTACACAGAACAGTTGTTTCTTCCTACGTAGTGAGCGGCTGGGTTATGGAGACCTGGAGATTATATTCTCTCCAACTGTCAGGGATTCTTTTTAAACCCCTTTTTACTCAACCGAGTGTTAGAATTCACGGGATTTTTGGAACAGTGATTTAGTACAACTACTCATGCACGCTGCTAGGGAGGAGGCTTTGAATTACCAGCCTTGTTTCGGCTTTCATTGACTTATTATGGGTTCGGATCTGGATATTAATTTTCAGAGAGCAGATGGATGTCTTGTCTGTGTACACTAGTTGACTGTGTGGCTGTGCTCAGTAGAAGACATTCTGAATTGAAGCTATCACACCTTGTGTCTGCTGCCTCGGAATTGGACGTGGCCCCAGTCTGATAGGAGGTGATAGCAGAAGGTGCACAGTCACATGAGGCACTTTGATGTTTCAGTCCAGGGTAGAGGTGGAGATGGTGACTTAAATGGGCAGGACATGTACGGGAAGAGTGACTGATCTGGATGGGTCAGACTGCTCAAGTGGGCTTACAAATTTACAGCTGGTCTACAGCGATGACGTAGGTAGCATTTTCTGTTGCTGGACACCTACCTATGTGACATGAAGTCCTTGCGCAGGATGAGACTAATAGGAAATGGAAAAGATATTGAACCTCAAGAGGATCGTTCTTTCTCTTGTAGCTGTGTGTAGTTGCTATGCCTGTGTGCCCTTTGCTTCCCAGATGTGCTATGATGAACGCCACCGACGTCAGTCTTATGGGTTATAAAACTGATCTGGATGGAGGAAAGAAGTGTAACATACAACAGAGTATAACTGAGTTCTCAATTCTTAAGATACTTCCACTAAGAATTCAACTTCTTCCTTATGTTCAAGGGCCGCTACTCAAAGTTGCATCACAGGTAAGACAGTCACTTATATTTAGCCTTATTTCCGCCCTTCTTCCCACTGCAATCTTACCAGACATCCCTACCGCACATTCTCAGGCAGAAGCATTACAGATGGATCTGAGGAGTTTCCTTAAACAAGTGTAAGCCACCACTCCTTCATCTTCTTAGCTGTACGTTTCCGGGTATTCTGTCTGAAAGGCAATCTGTTCCCAGATAAGAGCTGTGAATGATGCTGCGCTGCGCCTGCTCCCATAGAATTAAGGTAGAATTTTGCTATGAATTTTTCTGAGGAGGACTGAGTCCATTCTGAATGCATGGTTTGTTTGTTTTCTTTACGACTGATCTAGGTGTGAAACAGGTATCAGATAACCAGCATTTTTTCTAACATAAGAAATGAATAAAAAAAGCACTTTTTTTTAAACAGAGCAAGAAACTGTCAGAATTATTTAGGAGCTGTTGACACTAACAGCAGGCCAGAAAGAGAGATTCTTTTCATTATTGTAAGAAGACACTGACTGACTTCAAATAAACTCAGTCCTTCCTGAAGGCATTAAGTAAAAGCTATAACTTCCTTCTGTTATTACTGCAAAACCAGGATAAATCGGGAACCGACCCGGACAGTAATTCCTTTTGTTTTAACCTTTCAAGCCCTAAAAAGGCCTGTCTTTTCCTTCACCTAATGTTTGCTAAAAGTGGTGATTTATTATTTTTCACATAATGATCAGGATGTTCTCTGAACAATCATTTAAAGCGTTTCCAGGTTTCTGACTCAGTTCTCTAATACAGATTCCCTAATTCCCTTTCCCAGAGCAAGTTGGTGTGTCACATCTGTAGCGTTCCTAATGAGCTGTTAATGAGGCTTTGCAAACGCGGAGGCAGAGACAATGAGGTGGTGGTGCTTGGAGGCTGATCTTGAGCTGGTTTGGTGAGCAAGGATTCAACATCTGTAAGAGCTGAAGCTATTGTCTTGCTGCCTGCGCTTTTCCCCAGGTAACTCTAATGCCCAGAGCTTTAAGAGAACCAGAAAAATTCCTGGCTCTGCCCAGACGCTTTCTATATTTGATTAGCGCTGCTTTGCACACCCTGCTTAGAGTCGAGTCTTATGGTTTACATTCCTAGGTTCCATAGCTGAAAAGGGAAAACAAAATCCTCTCCTGACACTCAGAGAAAGCCTGGCTTACCAAAATCAGTCTCACATTCAAAATTGATGAGGATCACATTTGAATTGGTAACAGATGGAGAAGTGCTGAGTTTTGCCTCGGTGTCTATAAATGCTTCTTATGCGAGAATGTGTTTTTATTTCTTGCGTAGTTCACTTGAGTCTTATAACTGTAGTAAGATGCCCCCATAAACAAAACAAGGCACTTGGAGAGTCTCCAGTGTCTACTGATTCCCTCCTCTGAAGAACAGCGACTGTGACTTTGTTCAAATGAAACATGAGCTAATTAAGGTGAAAGCATTTCATGATTTTGGGCACTTATTTTGGTTTGTCAAATTATATTAATTTAACCCACTTACACTGAAGTATCTTGTTTTTCACTAAGAATAGTGCAAAGAATGGCGCTGACGAGAGCAGGTTAGTTGGTGAACCCCACTTCGAAGAAAATGAGCACAACTGAAAGACTTAAAGAGTAGGTAGTTGGTGTGCCTGTGTTAATTACCTTTTTTTGTATCGTGGTTTTAGATCACATTGACCTTTTGGTATGTGTCTTGTATGTAAAACGTGGGAAGCCGCGTTACTCTGGAAACGGTATGGTCTGTTGTCATTACAGAGTGTGGCCACGGACCATTATTCAATATTTCTGCAAGTTAAGAAATTATTTTAATATGCTTTTCCTTACTGCTTAAGCTGCTTACTTAGTGAGTTCAATCTTCTTTCTAAAAGAGTCTTTATTTGTGAGAGTATTTATACAAAGAATACTGGCATTATTTTATAGTGACTTTCTAAAGAACCAGACAAGTCTATTTGAAGCTTTTCTTTGGAATTAACTAGATATTTTATCATAAGTGAGCAGGGCGTTTCTGGTTCACTAGTCTTTATTGCTTTCTTGAATGCACTTCAACCTCATTCACAGTTCAAGTCTATATAATCCTTCTGCCTTTCACACTTTTAAATTCTCCACAGTGTTTTCTGTATATCTGACTCTGCTAATATCCACAGAACTCGGGTCTTAAAGCGCTCTCCTGAGCTAGCATAATTCTGCAGAGTGAAACACACATTTTCACCAATCCCTTTAGTGCTCCTAAATGACGGCAAACATCCCCCAACTGCAATTTTCCCCTCTAAAACCCCAAATCCATCCTTTCAGTGAAAACATGAACTGCAGCTTGCTCGTTCACTTATTCTTGCTCTGAACACTAGTTACGAATCTGCTGTCTAGGTTCCTAGAATCGAGTGTTTGCTGCTTGTTACTGTTTCCCCCCAATACTTTCTGCTTGGACTTTAAATGAAAAGAGAACTTGTTTTATGGAAACATGCAGGCAAGCTTGATAAAGGCCGGTCAGGTTATCGCACAATACTTTCTGCTTGGACTTTAAATGAAAAGGGAACTTGTTTTATGGAAACATGCAGACAAGCTTGATAAAGGCCGGTCAGGTTATCGCAACAGGAAAAGCTTGTCTGTGGTGGTCGTAAGGTAACTTTACATACCTGACGTGACACTCTCTGCTATTCACAAAACCAGCTGCACTTGTGGGGAGTGGTTCAGTTTTGTCTTGCATGTTACTTGACATCCTTGGTGCGTATGTTGGTTATATAAAGCATGTGTGCAGCGACAGCGAGGTCTTCCATAGCCGAACATCTACCTTGGAATAATTGGGGGTGTTTACCAGGCCCCTGACCAGCTTCACATCTGCTTTTCAAGCTATGTGGGCTAAGCAATGCGATATTTGGTGTCTTGAAATCACAGTAGCTGGTTAAACGGCGGTGCTCAGGTGCGGGCCTTCGTCAGTCCAGTCTGTGCCGAGTTAGGACTTGTGTTACCTGTGGCTGGTTAACGAGCTCCGGTCATCAGCCTCACAGGGGCCTCCTGGCTCAGTGTGGTGTCATACAGAACAATCGTATGTCATTGTCTGCTGGGAAAACAAGCTGGACCTGTAGCTGCTGCACGGTTTATGCCGGTGTCAGAGTGTCTGTGCCCAGGAGTTGGTGGTAGGAGCTTCTCTGAGGAGAGGCTTTGTGCCAGACCCAGCTGGTGCCCCAGCGCCACACAGGGCACAGCTGAGCCCCTCCACGAGGCACAGGGGGCCTCTGGGGAAACACCTTCTGGAGAGGAAAGCCCTGTCTGGAAGAGCGAGGAGAACGGAGTGAGGAGCAGCCCTGTGAGCACCCGGGTGACAGGAGGAGAAGGGGTAGGAGGAGCTCGGAGCTCGGGCACTGGAGCAGGTACAGTTTCCGTCCAAGCTGATGACAGCACATCAAATAAGAATGAGGGTGTTAACGGAAATTGTTCTTCGGATGCACACACACAATCAAATAGAAATTTTGTTTGATCTTGTTCACCGTTCTCCAATCTCATACATTTCAGACAGTGTGAAGCGTTGGGACGGTGCATCAGAAAGGTCATGGACACAGATGTACTTTTAAAGATGTGGTGTAAGGCACTCTGCAAGACTGAGCTCGGGCTACTGCAGACCAGCCTTGTTTTGGAGGATGACCTCGCTTTCCGTCAGTACGAATGAGAATCTGAGTTCCAGTGATCTGCCGTGGGCTGCTCCAGCAGCGGCAGAACAGAGCCGTGTTCTCCGCTCTGCTCGCGCAGCCCAAGGTGCCTGTCTGTTCTTCTGTCAGCTCTCTGCTTGGTTTGCCATCTATTTTTAACAGAAACCTGTTCAGCTCCAGGGAGCACAATCAGAGAGCAGCCGGGTCTCCTCTTTTGCTATGCAAAATGTTCAGCAAATCCGTTACCCTCCATCTCTCACCCAAACACAAAATTCCCGCTCTGAGGTTAGAACATTGTGTCAGAGCAGGAGAGCTTCAACTAGATTGATTTATAAAGCTAAAAAGAAGACGTTTTCTGACTAGATTCTGAGCAACAGCTGTGTTCCTCAGGCTATGCTATTTCAACCCTGAAATCACAGGGAGTTTCTGTTTAGATCCATAAAAATTCTTTCGGCAACAGTATCTAGACATCACCTTTCCAAGCAAGGCATCAGAATATTTTAGCATGCTGTCATGGCCCGTATGTTTACAAATATCTTTTGTGATTTTTTTTCTCCTCCTAGTTAGGGAGCTCCTCTGAGGTCTTCAGTAAGACATTGTCTGTGCTGGTGGGCCTCCACCTTGGAATACACCTGCTAACCTGTTGTTATTCCTCGCTCGTTGAAAATTGCTTTGGCAGGTTTTATTATATTGGTTTAGAGTTGTATAGTTTCATCTGACTTGCAAGTGTGCCTCAGCTTTTCTCCTCAAGCCTCACCGAGTGAAGGCTGATGGCAAACAAGCTTTTGTGGAATCATACTGTTTTCACACAGAGCATGTGGGACAACTGAAATCATGTGGATTACTAATAAAAAAAATAAATACACAAGTAAATAGGGCTCTTGAAGCTGTTGTGCTACGTGGGTCAGGTGGTATGGATTTTTTCTTTACAACCATCAGACACTGGGTCAGTCTGTATTTGGATTTCAGGATCCTTAGTCCCCTTTAGCCTTGTATAGTCTGAGATGCTTTAAGGGAACGTGATCTCAAAAAACATGACTACATATATAATGCTGAAGTGTTTGCAAGAATGGAGTCTGCTTAGATCTACAGCAGTCCTGAGAGCGACAACGCTGTTGTTTGCTCATCTATTATCATCTGTTTGGGCATCTAGTCTGGAGAAGAGGAGGCTGAGGGGAGACCTTATCACTCTACAACTCCCTGACAGGAGGTTGTAGTGAGGTGGGGGTTGGTCTCTTCTCCCAAGTAACAAACGACAGGATGAGAGGAAATGGGCTCAGGTTGTGCCAGCGCAGGTTTAGGCTGGATATTAGGAAAAGAATTCCTCACCAAAAGGGTTGTCAAGCATTGGAGCAGGCTGCCCAGGGAAGTGGTGGAGTCATCATCCCTGGAGGTGTTTAAAAGACGTGTCAGCGTGGTGCTGAGGGACACGCTTTAGTGATGACCTGGCAGTGCGGGGTTAATGTTGGACTTGATGATCTTAACGGTCACTTCCAGCCAAAATGATCCTGCAATTATGGTATAGATTTTGTCATCACTTTTCTACCTCTATTTTAAAGTCTTTGTCAAAATGGAGGAACTGTTTACCGTACATATATTCATATACGATATTAGGGAGAAGTGGAAAATAAAGTCACACAATTATTCTGAAGCTTGCCAAACATCTTTTTATATTGCAAACTACTTTAACAAAAATTAATCTTTTCTGCTGTGACTAGTTTTGTCATTAAGTAAATGAAACTGCTTTGGCTTTAGGTTTCAAAACTAAAATGGGAATAATTTTTCTCCTCTCCCACATAGCAACTGGAATCAATATGAATGTTACTAATCAAACTGCTAGACCCATTTTAATTCTCACCCTTACCACTCCAACCTTTCCTGTAAGTACCTTCAGTTCACTGAAATACAAAGTATTTTGAATAATTAGAGAACAGAATAAACAGTCACGAGTCTTTTTTTTCCATCTCCTCCTGTATACTAAGGTGGTAATACTTTTTACGTTTATTTATCTGAAGATTACCCTCTGCTGCATTACATATGAAACTGAAATATTGGAGTTAGCTATTGTTAAAGAAAAATGAGTTTGTTTTTCAGACCATTTAAAGGAATCAGCGAAGAACATGCTTGTATTCAGGTGAACAGCATGCTATTTTTTTTCTGAGGTTTTAAGGCACTGCAGAATATAATTTTGCAACTATACTGGAATTAAACAAAGAGGGGTATGCAATAAAATATCTTAATTGTCCCACATTTTCAGGCAGCAGTCTCGATCACGTGTCTGTGTATCACCTGCTCTCTTTTATAGTCACTAGCTGTAGGAGAGACATATATGTTTTATAATCCACCTGTACAAATGCAAGGTTATTAAAGTGCCTTCTGTTGAGAGTATGTCACGTTTAGTTTCAAAACCCGAGGAGTATAGTTTGAAATGGATTTTCCATCCACCTAGGATAACTCTGCTTTTTTGCAACACCACGTGACACTCTTACGGCAAACCCTCACCTGACGAGCAGGAGTGCAGCAGCTCTTTGTCACAACTTTGCGTCTCAGCAGTGGAGCCCAGGAGGGCTTCAGAGGGACTGAACTTGGGTGGAGCTGAGGGCTGGGAGGTGTGGAGGAGCCAGAGTCCTCTTTTGCCCTTTCTCTGCTTTGTAGGGGTAGGAAATGTGGTGTAGAAGCCAGTTGGTTTCCCCTGATCCTACAGGAATCTGCAGTGCTAGCTCCTTAACAAGGCCCGGTCCTAAAATTAAAAGTAGACAGGTCTCTGAGCCTGGCTAGAGTCCTGGTAATTTTGCTGAAAGTCAGCAGTAGAATATGAGTCCAGCTACCTCCTTGCTCCCTCAGCTGCAATGGTCAAGCATTTGGCTTTTCCTTAAAATATCTCAAGGTAGCGTTTCCAGTGGCAATGGCACCAATCAGCAGCTGGCTTTCTCCTGTGGTCTCGCAAATCTGGGATCTACCATTCTGTATCAAAGCGATGCAGACACTCCCGGAAGATGGGGAGTCTCTGCTTTTAGAGGAACTACGTACATCTTTTGCTTATGTATTTTATTTAAATATATAACATTATTATGTAATTATAGGTATAATGAATGTTATAAAGAAATTTAAGTATGGAGCAGATTCTTTTATGGTTATTACAGGCTTTTTCTGCTGAAAATCAGCCATCTACAGTGTGATGCAAATGAATTTGCAAGACTCTCTACTGGTGATCAATGGGGGAAACCAATCATTGAATGATTTGACTTTGGCCAGATCTTTCCGCGCTTTACAGCCTTTAGCAGGGAGCCAGATGTAACTCGTGGCTTGGGTGGTGAACATGAGGAGGGAGGTGGGAAATATTTTCAGTGACACCAGGGGCTTTGCACAGAGGCTAACATTAGGGGTTTTTTAACGTATAGTCTGATATAAGACACAGGATCAGGTAAGTTACAGAAATAGCGAGTTCAAGGGGTAGAATGTGCTGTATTCTAGATTACTGCAAAACAGTTCACAAAGAAATTAGGAAGCCAAAACAAATCAAGCGCGTTAAAGTGCTTCAACCAAGAAGTAACGAAAGTGTCCATCAGGATTTCAGCATGGTTCTTGACTAAGCTAAGGTGAATTTAATGAGACTTCAAGGAGTAATGTGATAGTTGCATCCTGAAAGTGAGTGAAGATTAATTCAGAATCTGGAATTATACCAGAGTTGTAGGAATTAATCAGCTGCACAAAAGAAGAATCATCTCCAGTAGATGAAAAGAAAGACTGTTAGTTCTTTGAAAATTACTGGTATCTAAGAGAACTGTTAACAAGGAGACCTTAGTAGAGGAGAAATGAAATTTTGTGTGTGTGGTGAATGGCAGAAAATTAAGCTCGCTTTCCTTTTTTCTACATCCTAAATCCCCTGCACATCTCTGTTTCAAATGCTTCTCAGGTGTGCGTTCTCCTTGTATTGCAGCCTCCATTTCCAGTTCCCTCCAACATGACAAGTCCACCCCTCGCTTTCCCTCAGGAATGCAGTCATGCCCCAGTTTCCTCTCCAAGTATCTCCCTCTCTCCTGTGGTCCTGGCAGCACCCTGCCTCCCTCTGCAGCTCTTTGCAGCGTTTCGGTCCGTCAGCTGAAAAGCTACCTATGTGTCATCTGGCAAGCTGCTGCTTCTGACAAAGATGAACTCTCCTGTCTTTCCTTTGACAGGATATAACAAGGTCTCTTTCCCCCACCCAGATGTCAAGCTTAGTTAAAACTTATCAGGAAGGCGCTGTAAATATAGCGAGTATCTGAGGAAGAACCACAGCTCAAGAACACATGGCATCACTGGATCAAATACTGGCCTCTACCTTTTGCTAGAGGAAACGCGGGTTCATGTTGCTGGGTCCAAGCAGCACGTCAAACTTCCAAAGGCCCACAAACAAAAAGTCCTGGCTCCAGCAACATGACGCTTGGCACCCCCTGTCACCAGGACCACAGTGCTAGCAACTCCCTGGGACTGAGGTAGCGGCAGGAGACATCCAGGACTGCAGTCCTATTGTACTGAGTGACTGTTAAAACTTGTTATGGACTCTGATCATTTTAAAAAACATCCGTATCACCATTTTATGTTGGTGCAGTCTCTGCTAGGAGAGCAAAATCATATCCTCTGCCTCTCCTGAATTAAGCTTATTCATGAAATCAGATTAGCTGATCTGATGAAAGGATTATGGCTACATATATATGTGTTTTCCACAGCTCAACACTTTGCCCGCACTTCCAAATTCCATGCGGACAGAGGTATGGGACATGGTGTGAATTCTGGGTCTGTGATACCCTTTCCCCGACAGCATCATTGGACCAGGTCTTTACGCTCACAGTGACTGAGCAGATGCACAGGTACCAGCAGCAAACACGCTGTGTGGGTAAGGCTGGTCTGAGCAATACAGCAAAGATAATTTTCAAAAAACTTTGTCAGTGGAGGTATTTTTCAGAGGGGCAATTTTATTCGGTGAACTAGGAATTGGTTAAACAATAGAAACAAAGGAAAGGCGTAAATGCTGAATTTTTATGCTGGAAGGAGGTTGTTAATGAGGTCTTGCAGGGCTCTGTGCTAAACTTTGTGCTGTCTATTTAGAGAGAGTTTCTCTGATAAAGTTTGTTTGATGTAAATTTATGCAGGACAACTTAATCTATAGAGACATGGAAAAGTTACAGGAGGATCACTTAATATTGAGTTATTGGACAATTAATTCAAAGTATTGTTTATAGAGAGGAAAGTAATTCTAACTTTACTTAGGTCATTATGGGCTCTAAATTAAACATTGCCACTCAGGAAAGACATCTTAAAGTCATTGTAAATTGTTCTCTTAAGACATCAGGTTAGTGCTGATTTGCTGCCAAAAGCGCTAAGTAGAATGTTAGGAATTGCTAGGAAATCAAAGGAGAACACAACAGACAATACCCCTATGAGGAAAGATTAAATAAACAAGGACAGCTATACAACTCTGAGAAGTTACTTGGGGAAAAAACTTACTTCTACGACGGGGTTCATTAACGCTCTGATCTAGGGATTTTATACCTTTTCTGTAACCAAACAGATGTCTGAAATTTTCCCATAAATGAAAAAGAAGCTCAAATAAATCAGAGTGGGATGACAAGACAGGAAGCAGGAAAATCTCGCCTCTATTCAGCTATGAGCTGATGTCTGATTTTGTGTGAGCAGTTACACACCACTTTTTAATCTCTGCGGTGAACCTAGCCCTCTGACAGCCACCGTCTCCGGTCTCCAGCCTGTGAAAATAGCCTCGTTATCCTCTGAGAGCTAGCTTTAGATAAATTCTTGTTTTCCTAATGGTGGTATGCTTTTGCATTTCTCACTGGTTTGAATTGGTATAGCTTTTTTGCCTCTCTTACCAAGTGATACCAAATTCTAATGTTTTGCAACAAAAGCTTGTGAGTACCATGTTCCGTTCCTCCTAGGTTACGAAATGTCCTTTATTTTTCTAAATGTGGGGGGAAGAAAAAGTTCTTTTTTTTTTTTCTTGCTCTGTGAGGACTATTACATTACTTTTTATGGAATAAGTAAGCCCAGAAAGTTCTGGTTTGCCACTGCCCAGAAACAAATAATGAGAAAAGATCCAGATTTTCAAGTATAGAGGCTTTGACCTGCTTACTTCCATGGCAAACAATCACGTCTAAAAATATTTCTGACCTTTCTTTCAAGTTGGTTTAAAGCATTTGAAGCATAAGTAAAGCATTCATTGTCGCGAAGTCCCTAATTCCCTTTCTCTTTTAGCTGCGGATTTTATTTAGAATAAACCGCACTTTTCTACTCCCTTTTTCAATTGCACCAGTGGTGGTATCATTTGCTCTTTCCTGGAGAAAAAGAACAAAAAACTTGATGGTGGCTCACATATGCTGCTTCTGTTAGAACTCAGTGGTGATTCTTTGAAGAGAAAATGAGACAAATGCTTGCCTAAGAGGAGAGGAGAGCAACACAGACTGCAAAACCAGCTTCTCTTTGAGGTCTGCTTGCAGCTGCACTGGTGGGACTGAGGAGCCAAGGGCATGCTCCCGCTCGCCGCTGCGGGAGGCACCCGCCTGGTTGGGCTGCAGAATGAGGCAGCCAGGAGACATTCTGTTTGCCAGGAAGAAATCCTTCCTGACACTGCTGGGGCCTCTCCTGTATTTTTCCAGCACAAGCAGCACGCTGATGCTGTCAGCTTTCCCTGACTTCGCATGCACATGAAAACCCTGCTCTTTACCGCCGATTACTGTGCTAGCAAATGCGGTTATGCTGCCAAATGTCACCATCACCAGTTTGTGTTACTTGCAGGGTGGTTTTATGCTCTGTCTTCATTTGGAAAATGCTTTGCTGGCAGATATATATTTCTCTCCATAAAGCATTGCTAGTAATCTGAAAAATAACAGTTTGATCCATAGCGCTGTGTCTAGCTGACAGTGCAAGGAGGAGACGCTCCACGTGTTCATGCACTATGCATGAAATGCAATTACTCAGCCCTGAATGTGATCAGGGCATTAGGCTCCTCGTGTGAAAAAGTCCCTTGTATCCTTAGTCATCCCAAGGATCTTGTTTGATAACTTAGAAAGATGAGGGGAGGAGGGTGTCTTTATAATACGTTTGTCGCAAAGGGTTAAACAAAGAGAAAGCTGATTTGCCAAGCTGGAAATAAGTGAAGGATTTACAGTAGCATTTAAAGGCAGATAAGAAAATGTAGG
>NW_010426193.1:4012-6951 GCF_000710305.1 Buceros rhinoceros silvestris | reverse complement strand
AATGCAAAATCGTGTAAAACCAGAACCCTAGAGGAATAACAATACTCAGAAAGTCCCAGTGAGCAGAAAAGACTGGTTTGGCTTTTCTTTCTGTTTCAAAACCAAGAAAACTGGATGGCAACGAGGTACCCTAGAGGCTCATGTCTACTGCATAATCACTCAGATAAGAATTGGAAGAAAAAGCCACCCATAATCTCCACACCCACATGCAAGAGCTCACTATTCCAACAAAACCTGAAGGGTGTCTGGTCTCTTTATTCATGGATCCGTTGAGTCCATGATTTCAGATTAACAGAAAGAGCACAAAGCAGATGCAGAGCCCCCGGCTTCATATAGAACCTATTCGGTGTTATCTTGTCACGCTGACATCCTGACCCCCTCGCTAACATCGACCCAATAATTGCCTCTTTGACTACCGAACGGTCACTATGCCCCATGGATCACAGCTTCTCTACCACCATATCTTTCAGACTTCGAGACGGAGATAAATTTATAAGTGAATTTATAACGGAACTCTTCGAGCAGCATCACAACAGTTTGCTACTTTAATAAACATTGAGTTACTCTACATAGATTTGAATAAATAGACTAAAATACTGCTTTCAGCAATTCTGAAATAAAACCAGAGAAAACTCTTTTTCTGTGCCAGGTAGATTAAAAATGTCTGTGCCAAGTGTGATGCTCAATAATGCAGTCAGAAAATGCAGACAGGTGAAGCAAATCATGGCAAACCCAACGAAATTATGCTTCGCAAACTACTTTTCGTGGATCCTAGACACTGGAAAAAACATAATTCTAGCAATACTATAAACAAATTTCAGATTTAAGAACAAGTATGTCGTTAGAGTTATCATCAGTTTTAGTATGTTCACTATGAGTTTCTTCAGATCTGGGTTAGTAAATGAACTGTAATATAACTATGGTGTGCGCGTCGGTTGGAACAGAAACGGTAGCGACTGCAAATCCTTGAAAACAGTGCCTGCCTAACCAAAATATCATCAATACCTCAGCATCAGCAATGTGACAGGCTGGAATATCACCCATCACATGCAAATAACAGAGAATTATTAGATGAAGACACACATTTTTAACCTCATTTATACTCGGCAACGTATTGGATTTATATTGCTTGGGCTGACTTCTGTGAATATTCAGACAAGTAAATCTAATGGCAGTAATGTTGCCGAAACAGTAATTTTTAAGTGACTATCAGCGAATGTTCATCAGAAAGTTAATGTGGAACTTGGAAGCCTGGGTGGTCACAGTGGCAGTCGGCTGCCAAGAACTCTCCTCACCCAGAGGAGAATCAGAAACAATAGGATGAATATCAGATACTCATAATGTACACTGTTGGTGTCCAATTAATAGACTAAAAATTGGAGAGAGTTTGGCAGATAAGGCAGGGATGAATAAATTACAGAGTTGTAACCTGCCAACAAAGATGCAGAACTTGTTAAATATTTTCCCACTCCGAAGCACACACATAGCATTTCTAATCAAACAGTCTTACGCAGGGGCATTTCACGTCCCAGAGAGCCTTCCCAGCTGCGGACATAACTGCAACCAACCCAGCCCCAAAGCTGCACTTCATTTTAGGCCAATTTAGTTCCAAAGGCCCAAACTGGACCTCAAACCTCCCATCTGCAAAATGAAGTTTTGTAGGTCAGAGTGCTCTTCGTGAGATTCTCGGAGGACAGTTGTCAGCCAGCACCACAAGTAGCTTTCATAGTTATTCATGTTGGCAGTCTTGGCAAAAGGACTGATGAATATGCAGACACAAGACCTCCATTAATTGTCCTTCCTGAGATATGCTGGCAACCAAGTGGCATAGTGAGAGTTCTCACTGCTGCTCTCCTTTGTTTGCTCTGTGTTGTAGAGGAAATGTTCCTCTCCACAGCTTTTAATCACAAAACCCAAAATCCCTTCCCTGTGATGAAGTCTGCATGCTTGCACATGTGCTGCCTCCCTGTGCAAACACGGGGGCCGTGGGGCTCCGAGGTCCTGCGCAGTACTAGCAAATTTGGCATGGACAAACTTGCTGCATTTGGGAATAGGAAATAGCGCTAATCTGAGATTCCAGAAAGTTTGTTTCGGTTTCCTGTTTCATTATGGATACACCGTCTTGAAATCCACGACTGTATTTAAGATCTATGAAGACAGCTGCCTAAATAATTTTGAAGACGTGAGCCTTAGTGTTTCGGTCTCTCTCATTCCCATCTGTACCGGAGCACAGTGGCATGGCCCTACTTCACACTGGCACTGCGACACACGTGCTCTCCCAGCAAGTACACGAATGTCAAGGGATTATCTGTGCGGGTGCGTGGTAGCAGGTCCACGGAGGAAGGACATAAGTAGAAGAAGTAAAGCGTGTCTTTTGTTATCAGAATGAAATGTCAGGTTTATATATGTGCAGGAATTTCTTTATGAAAAGAAATTCAAGAAAACAGCTCATCTATTTGAAAAAGCCTAAGGAGAGCGGCTAGCATAGATGGTCCTTCAAACAGAGTTTTAAATAGAACATGCAAGTTAATGTTTCCAAATGTGCAAAAAGCACAGAGCAGTCTTATGGACAGGGGCTCGACTTCACGTCTGTTCTAGAAGCAGGACCTGGCACACCGTTGACACTGACTGCAAAGGACTGCAATGGGGAGAGCCAGCCTTAACACAAAAGGGTGCTTTATTATTGTATAGTGTGAAAATGAGTGTGCTGTCTGGGATGATAACCAAAACTGCTGTAATGGGTTTTCACTCTGTTTCCAGGGGTCAGTAATCACACCCTCTCTTTTTTTAATGCAATTTGTAAATGGCTCCATCTACTACTGCTGACGTGTCACCTGTCCCTGCAGCACTAATGCTGCCATGCTGATAGTTCAAATTTTCTGGAAGTGGCCTTAACTCTTAGTGATTGGCAGGAATTGCTGATTCCAGGACTGCCAGAT
>NW_010426193.1:0-3948 GCF_000710305.1 Buceros rhinoceros silvestris | reverse complement strand
GAATGCCAGCTCAGCCTGGAAAGATGTAGAAAGAAAGAAAGATGCTACGGAGAATTTTTGAGAGCAGGCAAAGAAAAAAGGTGGTGGTGGGGAATTAAGGAAAGGATACAAGGATGCTCTGCTGATCAAATCTACGTCACGTTAGCACTGAAATCCAGTTGAAGGGATTTTTGTCACTCTTTTTCAAAGCTAACAGACAGAAGCAGCCCATGGAATCTATCCAGCAATATAATGTGCTCACCTGTAAAATGTTGAGAGATATCTTACGTTGAGCTTCTGAAAGTAAAAACATTTTCTGGAAGTAAAAATTCCTAAAAAGGAAATGAAAATCTTGTCATCTATACTCTAAGATTCAATAGACAGGCAGCATTGCACACCCACTGGACATTCACTCTTTACCATGTTAATGATCACAAGATGTAAGGGAAGACAGGATCAGACCTAAATGATTTAGTCTCTAAACCTGGCTTAATTCATGTCAGTAGGAAAACTTCTGCACATTTCAGCACACCATACTGAGTTTCTGACATGGTATCACGGGTTTTTATTCACGAGTTGGACAATTCTCTTTCATCTGTCAGAATTTCTGAGTGCCTATAGGATTTTAAGACTTAGTATATGTATTATTTCTGTCTTTGTACAGGTCAAGGTAACCTTAATTTGCTAAGATTAGAAGAGATTTAGATCAAATGACATTCATTAATCGGTTCTATTTAATAAATGTATGTGCATAAATAAAAGCAGGTTTATGTCTCTCCAAAGGAAGAGCAGAGTTCTCAGAGGAGAAATGAGGAAACTACCCTTTGTAAGCAGAGAGATTTGTACACGTCGTGTGGCACATCTCAGGTACCACCTCTGAAAAAACATAGGCATAGCCTATTCCTGAGCTTCTTGGTGGTTGCATGAACTTCTAACCTTTACCAACAACTCTACTAGTAGTTCGCTGGCTTGCGGCACTGTGGGTTGCGTCGACATGGAATGTTTAGCAGGGCAGCTTAATTGTTACTGTGGGTTTGTCTCAGAACCATAGTCCTACTTTCCCACTTGTCTGCCATGTTTAATTGTTTGTTACTCGGAGGAACGCTTCTATCTAACTTAGGCACTAAGCATTTTAATATGCTGAAGGTTAACCACTGAAAAAGTTAAGTTTCTTTTTTAATGAAAAAGGAAACCCGTACCTGCTCCTCAGGAGGGCTTCCTCTCCACCAGCTAACATGTATTAGCAATTAGGCACTAAACATTTTAATATGCTGAAGGTTAACCACTGAAAAAGTTAAGTTTCTTTTTTAATGAAAAAGGAAACCCGTACCTGCTCCTCAGGAGGGCTTCCTCTCCACCAGCTAACATGTATTAGCAATTATCCTTCAGAGGGAAAAGCTGTCTATTACCTCAAGTGCAGGGTGCTCACCTGGGAAGCCACCAGATCAAGGTTCAGGTCCCATCACTGACTTTAATATTAATTTATCACTTGGCATGCATGTCTGATAATCAAATAACGATCTGCTTTACAGAGCTCAGATTGGATTCTAGCTTTTTAAGAGACTATTCTCTATCTGAAAAAAGGATTCACAATTTTCCAAACTGTTTTTTAGAGCATGAGGTAGCAAAAGATGTTACTCGAGCACTCTAATAATGGTAAGCATAACTTACTTTTAGGAAACACAAGTAAGAAAAAACTTGGATTTTCTTCTTTTACAAAGAAATGCAGATACTTAACATGAAACTTAAACAAAAGTGTTCTGGAAGTTTGGGGTAGTTTTTTCCTAAGCAATCTCTACCCTATTAAACTTAGGCCTTTTTTTCTGCTCCACTTACAAGGAAAGATCAACTGTACTATGTTGGCATTGGTTATTAGTTTGCCAGGCATTTCTGTTTTACCTTAAGAAACAGAGCTCAAAGATTTTTCAAAGCCACTTTAGCTTGGACAACCTTGTTACTTAAACATTTTTTTTCCCCAGAAGATTCATTAGCCCTTGAAGCCTTTCTTCCTAGTGGTTACAGATCTTCTGTTGACGTGTCACGCAAACGTCTTTTTCTAGAGAGAAATAGGTACGTCTTCACTGAGTGAGTCACAGCCAGTGATTTCACATCTTCTGCTGTTACTGTGTTCATCTGTTAACTTCACGTTTGTGTAACTGAGTTGCCATTCAGGTTTCTGGGGTGTGATGTGTGTTTGAAGAAAACAAGGGGAAGAGTCCATTTGCTCAGAAACATTCTTAGAAACATTATCATCTAATCTTAGCTATGAGAAAAATTTGAGCAAGGCACAGTCTAAGGATTTTTATGATCTAATTCCTTTGGTAGTAGGGCTTTGGGGCAACTCTTGCTGCTAGTGTTGTTTATAAGGGGCAAGTTTCCTGGGCACTACCACGATACAAATAATCACTGATCGTTGCAGAGTAAGACTTGCACGAATGGGGCTGACCTTTCTTCTCTGTACTGAGTTAGGGTTCAGCTGGCTATCCTGTACAAGCTGCCGTGAGATAAGCGAAGGTAGAAAAATGGGCTGAATTGGTGATATCTACAGATGGATATTTTTAAAGCAGTTCAGGCAGTGTTGCTACCATCATCTTTAAATGAAAGACATATGTTTGACAACTGACATTTGAAAGGCAAAAATCTTAAGATATTTAAACCACAGGCAATATCCAAGGCATTTCCTCTCTTTTTATAGCTAGTGTTTAATAATTAAAAAGGAATTTCAATAAGTTTATTAAAACATAAGAAGGTCAGGTATTAAAAGAGAATTACATCTTGCAAACCTGTAAGAAGTTATTTTGTTATTTATACAGTCATTAATATTACTGAAGAGAACTGCTCCACAAATAATAATTAGATAGATAGTCCAAGCAAATTCTTCCTATTGCTACTGACTACTTTAGGCTAAAGCAGTCCTGCTCAAGTGAAGGCTTGAAATGGGTATCGATGACTCAGGCTTGAAAAAACCCCCTGCCTCCTTACTGTGGCTGTGCGACTGAGGCGATGCAATGACTGAAACAGGCAGGTGACTAACAGAATATTGGTGAATGCTGATGAACATTGACTTCCCCCTTTCCTGTGAGCTGATGGGCATCACACAAAGGAGCTACAGCCAAAGCCATAAAAGCCAATGTGTCCCACTGAGGAACGGATCTTGTGTTATTGACAGATTCTGAAGCCTGAATGTATGCCTAATTAGTAGGCATTCGTAGTTCACACAAAGGAGCTACAGCCAAAGCCATAAAAGCCAATGTGTCCCACTGAGGAACGGATCTTGTGTTATTGACAGATTCTGAAGCCGTAATGTATGCCGAATTGGTAGGCATTCGTAGTAATTATGCAGTCAATAAGTATATAAAAAAAAAAGAGGCTAAAAAAGTCCTGTAACTGTTAGGAGAGTGTGCTGAGGTGGCATGGAGTGAACCGCCTAATTGAATACAGAGAAACATCATGAATCATAACCTTCAGACTTAGCTACTTAGCTTACCAGATAGCGCTCTCTGTGGCTGAAAGGCATCTTTTGAAAAATTCAGGTGAGGCCAACAGGCTTTGGACTGCCCTTACTGCTTTAGCAGTCTGCCTGTGGGAGGGGTATTGAAAGAAACTCACTTGCACATCCAAGTGCCGCAGTGATGCTCATTTATATCATTCTGTTCTTTCACCTCGATTTCAAAACACCAGTTTATAGGTGAGAACTTAGTGGCTTGCAAAAATGAAATTCAGAGCTCTCGTAAACCATCTTAATACCTTACGGGGGGGAGGGGTATTGAAAGAAACTCACTTGCACATCCAAGTGCCGCAGTGATGCTCATTTATATCATTCTGTTCTTTCACCTCGATTTCAAAACACCAATTTATAGGTGAGAACTTAGTGGCTTGCAAAAAATAAATTCAGAGCTCTCGTAAACCATCTTAATACCTCATGGGAGCGCCAAATCGTGTAAGTGAAAAACAAACCAACCCCAAACA
>NW_010426192.1:0-12963 GCF_000710305.1 Buceros rhinoceros silvestris | reverse complement strand
CGCTTCACTGTGGGGGGGTGGGGGTGGTCGTGGGAGTGCAGAGAGTCTTCTGCTGGGTGGGAATGATTGTTGCTAGCTGGAGGAAGGGGGCTGTTGTGGCCATTCCCCCAGCGGATGGACTTTCTTCCGTGGCGAAGAATGCCCAGAAAGTGGAAGGGAGAATAACTCACGTTGTACTCTGGAGGAGAGAAGCAGGAGGACTATGGGAAGATGAAGTTTTACCTTTCAGGAATATACGTGCCCGCACCAGTGGATTAGTTGGTGATGGGGCAAAGTAGTAGTCTCAGCAGTTTTATATCAGGAGTTCTGGGAGTGAGTCATGACCTGTTGGGAGGGGATTAGTGCAGCAGAAGTAAATTGTGGTACTTTTGCTCTCTGCAGATTCCCGCCTAGAAAGGAAATGTCGGGAGAGTTAATAGGGTGGTTGTCTGCAGGAGTATGTGCTCGTGAGCATGTGCTTTTTAGATGCACCCCTATACGCTTAGGCAAGTGTATACTGTGTTTGATGAAGGTGGGTAATTGCGGGGAGGCTTTGTTGTTTTGCCTTCCTGTGAGTTGCAGTGATTAAGCTGCATTTACGAGGTGAAGGAGTGCATGTGAGATTTTGCTAACTGCTGTAGGGTGAATGATGGCGTGTCCTGCAGAGCAGGCATTTGGGTGTGTGGTGAGGTTTATAATAGACTCCCTTATTTGCAGGTTGCAGTGACTCTGCATCTCTGCTCTTAACAAGACTGGGAGATGACGTGTTTTGGTTGCAGGTGAATGTTTTCTATTTGCACGTGAGTGTCTTGAAAAATCTTCAGGGAAACACAGTGTTATGAGATGAGAGGAAAGACCTTAAGTGAGTTTGCAGGATTGGAAGTTGCGTTGTCAACTTGTTCGCCTTTGATAAGCCAAGTCCTGACATTCCTGTGTCCTTTTGAATGATTTGGGGAGTTCAGTGTCTGGACTTATATCTGCAGGAGCATTTCATGTGACATCTGGGCTGTGAACCTATGAAACATCTCATCTGCTTTTGTAAAGTCTGTTGGTATACCCTCTTCTCTTGCCATCTTAAGAAAAAGGAAGAATGACAGTTAAAAGTTGAACTCAGAGTTCATTTGGTTGAACAGTGTGGCAGAGGGACATGGCAAATGTCTAGCTGAAGCATAGATTAGAAACTTCCAGGGATTTAAAACATTAGTCTTTACTTGGTAGTGAGAAACGCTCTCTTTTCATCTGTTCTTCAGTCCTTTGTATTCAGTAAGGTCTTGGGAAATAAAATCAAGGAGGACTGAATGAATATCGCCAGTCAAAACCCTCACCAGCTTATGAGACAGCAAAATGCATTGGCTAGAATTTGGATTATTGGAAATGAAACTGCACACTGTGTATAAATGTAGTTGCTATCGTAGATGAGTAACTGAAATGAGAACACTTCTCATGAGCATAATACTTCAGATTTTTCTTGGGTAAGAGAGGAAAAGTGGCTGGGATGTGAGGAGGACTTTGCTCTCAGGTGAGCAAGGGGAAGCCTTGATCTTATTACCTGTAGAGGTGAAAAATGTATTTAAATTTTCTTAGACTACTTTTTTGAAAATTGTGAAGGAATTGTTGTTGAAAGTGTTGTAAATCACAGAACTTAATAAAGAGTTGAACACTTTAGAGCCTTCAGTTAGAAACCAAATCTGTTAAAGTTGGAAAACGCTTTAAAATGTAATCCACAATATTCACAAATATATGTTCTAAGGTTCTCAGTCTAATTTTGAAAAATAATAGTTCTAGCTAAGTACACTGGTTTCTTAGAGTAATTTTCTATCATCTTGAAACAAATGTGTTTGTTTTGTGGAGTTTAGGAAACATTACTTTTAGGCTTTGAACTATACCTGTGTTTCTCTGCTAGTGGTAGGCCTGTTTATTTGGAGCTGTGCCCTATACTATGACAAGGCTAAAAATCATCTAGATGTGATGGGCCCAGGAAACTTGTTGCTCTGAAGTTGGATTCTTGTTCTTTAAAATCGTTTTCTGGTTCTAACAATTTCTCCTGTTATTCCCAATACAAAATTAATCTGAACAGACTTGATGTTACAGTGCAAGGGAGTATTCTAACAAAAGTTTATGCTTGTAACTGATAGCTGTCATTAATACCAAGGAATATTTAAACAAACCTTTCAATGAGAATTTAAAGCAACACACTTCATACTAACTAATTATGCTCATTACAGCTTTTACATGAGCAAATGCCTTTTTTTTTTTTTCCCAGCTTAATCACATGGGGGGCGGCTACGGTAAAATGACAAGCTGCTTTAATTCTTTTCAGAGAGTGCAGTGATAAATTTCTGAATTAGCGCAGGCTGTCATCTGAATGGATAGAGTGTGATTTACAAAATCATACAGAAGCGAATACTATTTGTGAACCTACAAAATTTTATTAATTACATCTGTTTTTTTGTATTCGGTATACTGAGAGGTATGCTAAAACACCTGAAAAAGGAGATGAGTATTGGAAGCCTATGTAATTGTAAAGCATCAGTTCCTACTCTGTCTGGGGCTAGGAAGGATGCATAGAAGCAAATAGTGGGTTGTTGTAAAAGGTATTGATCATATTTGTTAGAGCTCTCCTGGTAAACTGTGGGCTCTTGTTGGAAAAACACCTGCTCTAGCAGCATTAGTGAAGAGTAAGGGTTGACTGAATGGATTCTGAGTAGTAGTATGTTTATAAGAGAGTTATTTTCTTTTTTTTTCCCCTGTGATATAAGAAGATACAAAAGTAGTAGATTTAGTTTTGGTAATTTCATTTTTTCTGAATTTGTAGTATATTGTGTTTGTCAGGAGAACTAGCATTAGAAACAGTTCTGCAAGAGCCCGAGAATGTTGCTGGTGAAATCGTAAAATCCTGCTTTGAGGCTTCTAACCTGTAAGGAGGTATGCACTTACTCTGATGACCTGTTTTCTACATGTGTTTCGGTGTAGGTTAATCCTGCAGCAGTTGCTGATAAGAAGATTGTTTTTATGTTTCCATAAGAGTTGATAATCTTAGTGGTTAGAGGAAAGGTGCTCTCGTGATCCTGTTCAAAATCCAGAAATATCCTATTAAGATTAAAGACATATTTCTGTCTCTAGTGCTGATATTTTTCTCTTAATTTTTCTTTGATTTTACAGCAGGTATCTTTCTCCTCTTCTAGAGGATTGTTATGTTGCTCTTGCATCTCCTAGGATTTTATTGGTGAGTGTATTTACTTGCACAATCAGGGGAGATGTGAATCTGAAAGACTTGTACTTGCTGCTTGAGATTTGGTAGATGACTGCAAAAATCATAGCTTCAGAGATCACCAGGATAAGTGTGCCAGGGAGCATTTGCAGGGTTTTTTTCAGTATTTTTAGGGACTATATAATATTGGGGACTATAGCATTTTCAAGTTATGTTCTCTGATAATTCATATTTGTTTTGTTAACCGTCTGGGATTTTTTGCTAGTGCTTTTCTTTGGTAGTTTTTTTCCTTGTTTCCTGGCTAGAGTGAGAATTTTCAAGCAAGGGAAGTTGTTCTGTTTCTTGGCTGAAGAAGGCTAGGCTTTCATATATTCAGGAATGTTTTCCTTAAATTCTACTGAGTTTTGTATTGTTATTTCCAAAGAACTTTTGGGAGGATGACACATATTCTTTAAAATTTAATAAAAAAAAAAGTTGAGAGCATAAATTATGTATGAAACTAGTTATTCGTATTAGAACATGTTTTTACATGTTAGCTATATTTCAAATGCACTGGGTCTATGACTATAATTTTACAGATGTTTTATTTGGAATGTTCTTATCCAGTTTAGCTGTCAACAAGAAGTTACCTTTGTACTTTTGATGATTTGTCAATACTGTGTGCTGTGTTTCTCAACAATCCAAACTTCCTTGGTCCACCATTCCCAGCATGCACAGTAATCTGAGAAGTTAAATACACAAGTTGTACACGCTTCACAGATAGCTCTGTACAATAATTGTGTCTTATATTTAAAGCCTATTTTGCAGGTATCATTGGTAAACAAAGATACCTGTCCTTGATATGGATAACGACAGGATGGAAGGTGTTCCCTTTGGAACTTACTGGGAGTGCAGAGTACATACGTGTTAATTAAAGAATAATATGAGTAGGTGGCCATGCTACTGTCTACAGTCTCTCATTGCTGCCCTTGCGCATTCAATGGCACATTTACTGGCAAACCTTTTGAAAGTTATTTTCATTGTGTTTCTGAAACATAGGAAAATACATCCCTAAAGGGAAATTTAGAGGGCTATGTAAACTTACATGACTGAAGGATATGGCTACCAGTGTTTGCTCTCACCAAGGTTTAAATCTTTGGTCATTGTTCCAGAGAGAATACTTGGATAGAGTGGACTCACTGAAACAAATAACTTTTTAGTGTACAGGACATGGTGAACTGCAGCTTGTCCTGTGGTCCTATAAGGGCCAGACAGGAGGTCTCGGTGGTTCTCTTCTGCATGCTGCCCTGCAGGGAGCACTAAATGAATGTGAAAAGAAGAGGAAAGGTCTTGAGACTGCCATAAAGCAGGCTGAGTCAGAGTGTGGTCTAAAGGCTAGTTCTCCCAGTCTGTGTCATTCCCTGTGTTTTTGTATAAGAGGCATGTTAAGCTTATGGAGAGGAACAGAAATTCCTATCCCCACCCCAGCTTGATTTTCTGAGCCTCACATCTTGTATTTCTAACTTGTTTTGTTTTTTTCATTTGGTTATCTAAATGAAGGTCATTAATGCATGTTTAAATAAAACTTGTTTCATCTGTCCAGCTGGTTACTTGGTGTGCAGTATTGGGGAAAGTTTTGGGGTTTTTTGAAGTATCTTTAAAAAGATACTTCAAATGTCTTGTCAATTTTGTTCTTGCGCAAACCACTGTGTTGCTTTTACACTTATAGTAAATCTGTGGAGGATATTCTTATTGTAAAAATTGTCTGCTTAAAGGTACTTGGAGGGCTGTTTATGGTAACCAGCATGACTACACAAGAGTCACCACTCAGAATGTAAGATTTCTCCGGGCCTTGTGAGTTCATGGGGAGCACTGAGAGCTGTCAATAATCCCACCTTCCTGGGGTTTTTTGGAAGGTATGGGTAGCTGAGCTGCTTTTTTTCTGTTGCTTAAAGCTCTTCTTTATGTTGAAATATGTGTGTTCATGTGTTTGTATAAAGCTACACGTATGCAGCTTTTTTAGTCGCTATTTAGCATCAGAAAACTGGCCCTATTGTCTCCCCTAACCGGGCTTAGATCTGTTTTGAAATGCAGGGTAGAAACATGTAAAGGCCAACTTTGAGATCAGAAATTAATTTTGTTGCTCTCCAGGCAATGTGCAACAGCAACTTCTAGACTGATAAACTTTGCCTAGGTGTAGATAAGGTCAATTTTGGAGAGAAAGTTGGAAAGGCAGAGGTAATTGTAAGTAAATGTCAGAGCTAAATCTGGATTTGTACTTTGCCAATTTCAGACTGTTTATCTTCCAGACAATGCAGCAGCATCTTTTTTTGAATAGAAAATTCAGTGTGGTAAATGCAAACGGTAAATACAGAAGTTTATGAATGCTTTGTACTGTCTGTGAGGCTGTTTTAAAATATTGAAACAATTTTAAATGCTTTGTTGAGTCCATTTTTCAGTCACTCACTAACCTCATAAACCGGACTTGACTCACAAAAGCCTTCCTCTCCTGTCATTCTTAGTGACTGTGTCTGTTATTTGGGACATGAAGCAGGGCAGTAATCTGTTCGTGCAACCATTGAGTGGTCTGCTCACTAAATATGAGTGTTCTGTTTAGGGAGACAGTGTAAGAGATTACTGTAAACATAGGTTTGTGCCAGTAAAACCTGCTATTATTATTTGTAGAGGAAAGTAGCCAGAACCAAATGTGTTCTTATCAGTAAAGCTATATAAAGCATTCACTTATGAGCTAAGTAGTTTCTTACCCTCTGTGCTTCAACAGTAGGTGCACAATGTATCAATCTGTTGCTGATCGTGGAGTTTGATTAAGGGTAGTAAAACCTGTTGCACTGGTCAGTTTGTTGCTTCATTAGCCTGTTTATTGTCTGATACAGCTGCATCATCCTCACCTGACTTTGAGCAGTGTCTGTGTGGCAGTGTAAGGTATGGTAAAGGGCAATATTCTTGAGAATATTGAGCCTAAATTCTAAACTTAAGTGTTTAGACTAGCATCTCCTCCCTTGAGGAGGAGAGCAAAGCCCTTTGGACTTTCATCCTTGTCTAAATCATGACTTTTCCCAAAGTCTGGTAGAAACCTGTTCATCTGTTATGAATAAGATGGAGTTTGATAGAATTATAAGGTAGATTAAAAAAGCCCTGTGCTCAGAGTTTCTTAATAAAAAGAGAAACAGTTCAGCTATAGGTAGTTTGGCAGTGAAGATCTTTTGAGGTTAGTCTTAGATCTGTCTCATCATAGTCCCTTTATTAATTTGATAAGATTTTGAGTAAAAATCAATAGAAACATGATGGAATTGAATGTACATTTAGCACTGGTATTCAGCTGCCCAGCTAGGGATCAGTCTTTAGAAAATAGTTGTCAAATGAGCAGCGTAGATTAATGAGTTGGATTCACTGAAAGATGAAGTCTTGAAGCTCACAGATCCTGGAACTTCCAGTAAGAGTAGTGATGCCTCTCTACTACGTATACGTTGACTACCTATTTCCAAGGGGAATGGATTTCCACCAGCGCAGGTGGAGGAAAGAGGTGCGAGGAGGGTATTGAAGACTGAGTTACATGTGTAAATGGAAACTAAAGGGCCCTGACTAGCTTATCTCTCACTACCTGGCAGAAAGATTTGATAATGCTATATAAATACGAGGGTTGCTCTGAAAGTAATGTCTCCTATTTTATTATGTTGGCCCATGCTGTCAGAGGTGGATGTTGGTGGTCTTGCAGTAGAGGCTGAACCTTCCCACCAATATTCTGTTGAACTTTGTTGCCGTGCCAGACGGGAGCAGAGGGGCAGTCTGACAACCTGGTGTCTGACACGACAGCGCGTATGAAGCAAAGGGGTGTAACTGAGTTTCTCCACGTGGAAAAAATTGCACCCGTTGGCATTCATCAATGCTACTGAACTCTTATGGAGACCCAACAGTGGGTGTCAGCACAATGAGACGGTGGGTGGTGCATGTCAGCAGTGGTGACAGTGATGGTAGGTCCCCTTCACTGGTGCAAATGTTCAAATGAGTGTGGCGTGCAGGCTCTTGTTCATCGCTGGCCAAAATGCACAGCCACTGGTGGGGACTGTATCAAAAAATAGTGTTTTGTAGATGAGAATTTGCTCTATCAAATAGTGTCATTGTCTCTGGGGTGTTCGTTGGTTTCCATGGAAATATATCGTAAATAGAGACATTACTTTTAGAGCAACCTACGTATTTTACAGTGGTAATCACCATGGGAGATGAGAAGGCTTTTCATGCTTGACTTAGTAACATCAGCATAAGAACAAATGAGAATTAATAGTCTATGAATTGATTTGGGCTGGAAATTAGGAAAAAACTTCTAACATCAGAATAAACTTCATAGCAGCCATGTGGTAGAAGAAGCAGGAAACAACCCTACTTGTCTTTAGGTGAAGGAGGAGCAGATTCCTGATGAAGACTGTGGTGTGGAAGGCAGTTACGGGAATTGATGTCAAAAGGGGTCTGTTAGTTTTATATTCAGTTTCTCTACAGATCTCAAGAAACTTGGAAATTTACCTTATCTGTTTAATTATAAATAAAAATTGATGTAAGTATACTGCTTGCTTTTTCATTACTAATTATGAAATGTGTGTTGGAATCTACTGCTATTTTGTTCTCTTCTGTTTTGTCATAGTGTATAAGGTAGGAGAGATGGAAACTGGTTTGTGAGAGGGAAGGGAGGACTTTCTGTACTGTGTGATGTATTGATTCATGGACTCTGAGTGATGATCAAAGACCTTTATTAGCAGCACAGCAAGCCTTATATACCCTCCGTCCCAGGAGCAGTAATTTTCCACCAAAGCAACAACCCCCCATTATCTTATCCATTCAGTCTTACTCCCTTATTTCCCAGACCATGTCTGACCCAAATATTTACAGTTCCTTGCAATGGTTTCCAGCTCATGGTTTTTCTTCTTCCATGTCTTCTGCAGCTGTTCACAGATCCCAAGGCTTCCTGCTTACCAAAGCAATCACATCTTCAGCTGATGATAGATCACCAGCTATCCCCACAGTACTGAGCTATGGGAACTACTCGCCGAGGTGGAACACAGCATGCCCTGCTTGTTTAGCTGGCTAAAATAACAGTAGGGAGCAACTGGGCAACTTAGTATCAGTTTCATGTAACACAATTTTAGGATGCCTAGCTGGGATGCCATTAGGGACTAGTATTTCTTTGGAAGACCTGTTTTTCAGTTAGGAGTTGATCAGCTCTGACTCTTAAACAGATTGCATGGCACCTAGTCTTGAGGACATTGTGTTCAGTACAGTCTTTGAATACTAGGGAAAGTTTGCATATAAATCCATAGGGAGCAGAAGAAAATCATCTTGTAAGTTGGCCACTGGGGTGATAGTGTACTGTTTCTGAAGGGTAAGTGCAGATGAATCGATGTTCATTCTTAAAGGTGTTGTCATCAGTATGGGTTCCCTTTATTCTGCTGCAGAATTTATTAGGGCAGAAGAAAAATAGCATTCTCTAAAATATATTTTGAATTCTGATCAGGTGGGATAGAGCTAAGTAGCCTGGAGGTTTGGTTTATGGATCTGTATTTTTGAGAAAAATATGTCATAATGTTATGGATGCAGAGCTTTACCATGTATCTTAAACTTGCTTTCTGAGTGTGACAGATGAATGTGCTTTCCCAAAATTAGTTTTCACTTAATAACCCTGAGTTGATGGTGATGCTGAAGTATAGATTCTCAGAGAGGATTCTACGGCTGAGGTGTGGGCTGTTGAATGTCCATGAGGTTGAGACTAACATTGCAGCCACAGGCAGTTTTCCTGCGTGGAAGGAAGATGGGGTTCATGATCAGGGTAGGAGTCTAGCAGGCAGTGCATGCAGTACTCCTTCTGAAGCTTGTGTGTTGATAGTATGTTTAGAATAATAGTAACTCATAGGTAAGTTAGCATTAACTCTTACTCTGTATAGGCTGGCAGGAGCTGCATGTAGTAGAAGCTGAACTGAGTCTCACTAAAGGAAGCTGCAAACCTCGTGATTTAATGGGTCATTGCATCTTGGGCAGGCACTGACTTTTTTGAGGAACATGTATTATAAGGATCCACAAGGACATTGAGCATACAGCATTGCTGCTGTGGAAGTGAGTAATGATGCCCTTTTGATGCCTCAACTGCCTGACCTTTTAGGAGGAGCATTAGCAGTAGAACTACAGGTATCACTTTGATTAGTGCTGCTACTTTGATTTACTGTTACACTTTGATTTACAGTTTATACATGGTGTATCAAAGAACTGGAAAGTCAAGGGGTGGTTACATGAATTCATTAATCCTTCAACACCCCTCCAGGACTCCCGTTCTTGGCAGGCCCCGGCCGCCCCGTGCCCGGTCTGTGATGTCCGGAAATAGAGCAGTGACCCTTTCACGGGCACCCCCTTGCCGTGGGGAAGGAGCTTGCATGCCCTTGTGAGGTTGAGAGCTGTGCTGGTGGTGGCATGTGCCTCCAGTGGGGTCTCCCAAGCCAGACGGGTCTCGGCTGAAGGGTCAGACAAAGTGTGTCCATGGGCAGGATGGGCTCACTAGCCTTCGGGCACCATCCTAGGAGAAGGACAACTCTGACTCCAAACCCGGGCAGATGGAGCTCGTTTAGCCTTGTAAGGCATCCATCATCTAAGAGAAGGATACTCTAACCAAACCTATGACCTGAGGACTTCGCTGTCACTGTCCAAGCTCGCTAGGCCCTGCCAGATGAACCTCAGGTGTAAAGGGTGGAGCCAGTTCTGCGCACGCTGCGCCTCACCTAAAAAACCCACCGCGCAGGCCCGAAGGGTGCACTCATTGCCTGCAGTGAGTGTGGGAAAAGCCCTTCCCAGATCTTTGTACGCGAAGCCAAGCCATGATGATGAATCCTTCAACAACTGTGTCTAACTTGTGTGAAAATCCAGGGAGGATCAGAGATTAGCTGTATACTGTTGAGGTTTGAATATGAGGTAGCACCACCCTCCAAGATGCCAGTACCACCTGCGCTAGAACTACAGTATAAACATGAAGCTGAGGGGAGCTGCTGTGTAGCCAGACCAATCCGCAGCAGAACTGCAGATCTCAACACCCAGGGGTTTTTCTGAGATATGGAAACATCAGGGCAGCAGAGAGACGTGCTGGGAGCCAGCAGACTGACAGCTTGCAGGAGACCATAATGAGACCTGGGCATCGCCAGAGCAACCATTACCACTCCTACGCCTGTAAAAAATGGCCTTGGGAGCACAGTAACAAGGAGTGCTGCACTGTGAACAGAGTGTGGCATGTCAGCTTGGTTCAAGCCATGCAGGAGGTTGTGTGGGAAGAGTCATCACCCTGCCAGCTCAAGAGTTCAGCTGCTGGTCATCATGCTTTCAGAAGGTGCTTAACTATGCTATCCACCTGGCAGAAAGCTCTGTTATCTGCCCTTGGCAGATAACAGAATGGATGTGGCAACCCAGACAGAGCTCCCACAAAAAGATGCAGCCAGCCAGCCATGTCTCGGGCTGCAGAGAGTGCCAGAGCCTTTCACTAGTTATGGGTGGCAGTAGTAGGAACAGCTGTGTGAGGTGTGACCAAGTAGATGATCTGCTCAGACTGGAGGCAGAGCTACAACTAGAAATGTTAAGGAGCATCAAGGAGGCTGAGAAAGTAACGGACTTGTGGAACTATGCTCTGCCATCCCCGAGACAGATATAGAAACAGCCACCAGAAAAAAAAAAAAATCAAGAGATCCTGTATCCTCTCCCCACCAGGCAGAAGGCAGTAGTGAAGGAATGGAGTGAGTGAGGCAATTCCATACTTGGGGTGGCAGCCAAACCCCCTCACTTGCCTATTTCTCCTTCCCAGGTGCCTCTGCACAACAGGTATGAGGCTCTGGATGCATAAGGCCAGTCCACGGATGATGGTCCATCTACATCACAAGTGTTGCCAGGGTCAGAAAGGCTTACCTCCCTGTATCACAACAAACTCCATGAGCTGTTTTATATCATCCATGAGGTGGATTATAGTTGTAAGTGACTCCTTTCTGAGGGGAATAGAGTGTCCAATACGCTGAACAGACCTTCCTTGTAGGGAAGTCTGCTTCCCTCCTGGAGCCCCAGTTAAGTACTTCATGAGGAAATTTCCTAGCCTGGTGTAGCCCTTGGACGATTACCTGTTACTGATCTTCCATGTGGGTAGAGATGAAACCACAATGCGTGGTCTAAGAGCAGTCAAAAGAAACTTCACTGGGATGGTTGGTAAGGGAATCTGGAACACAGGTAATGTTTTGCTATATCCTTCCAGTTGCAGGCAGCGACATTGGAAGAAACAGACAGACCACGTCTACTCGTGACGCCATGGCTCCATGGCTGGTATCACTGTTAAAACAATGGGATGGTCTACAAGGCACCAGGCCTGCTGACATGGGATGGGATTCACCTTTCTCAAAGGGGCAACAGGGTCTACTCATAAACTAGTTGGGCTCATTGACAGAGACTTTAAACTAGACTTGAACGGGAAGGGAGATAATATCAGGGATGACACACCAAGGTTAGAGGGACGGAGCATTAGCGAGGGCCCTCAGACTTTTGCTCTGAGATGTGTTGAGCACACTGCAGCGCATTTGAAGTCTTACAGAGAGGAGCCGGGGTTCCTGAGGTAATAGAAGCCAACAGGGAAACACCAGTGAAAAACCTTAGAGGAATTAAGGGGACTTCCTCTAAGAAGATCCTTTAAAAATGAACTGGTCCAAAACCTTTGCCATGGGCAGGGTCACCTTTCAACTAGATCAGGTTGCTCAGAGCCTTGTCCAGCCTAATGGGGTTGGGGCATCTACCACCTCTCTGGGCAACCTGTTCCAGGGTCTTACCACCCTCACTGTAAAAATGTTTTCCTTATCTAGTGTAATTCTACACTCTTCCTTTAAAACTGTTACCTGTTGTCCTATCACAATGGGCCCAGCTAAAAACATTACCCCATCTTTCTTCTAAGTCCTTTTTAAGTACTGTGACCCCATCTTTCTTCTAAGTCCCTTTTAAGTACTGAAAGGCCATAACAAGGGCTTCCTGGGGCCTTCTCTTCTCCAGGCTGCGCAACCCCAACTCTCAGCCTTTCCTCATAGCAGAGGTGCTCCATCCTCTGATCAGTTTTGTGGACCTCCTCTGGACCCACTCCAACAGGTTCATGTCTTTCTTGTGCTGAGGATCCCAGGGCTGAATACAGTACTCCAGGTGGAGTATCACAAGAGTAGAGGGGAGAATCACCTCCGTTGACCTGCTGGCCACTCTTTTAATGCAGTTCACCATTAAAGGCTTCACTGGCCTTCTGGACTGCAAGTGCATATTGTCAGGTCATGTTCAGCTTTTCATCCACAGGTATCACCAAGTTTTTCTCTGCAGGGCTCCTCCCAGTCCCTTCATTCCCCAGCCTGTATTGATACTGGGGTTGCCCCGACCCATGTGCAGGACCTTGCACTTGCTCTTGTTGAACCTCACGAAGTTCACCCAGACCCATTTCTCCAGCTTGTCCGGGTCCCTCTGGATGCCATCCCATCCCTCGGTGTGTCGCCTCCCCCCAGTCCCTTCATCCCCCAGCCTGTATTGATACTGGGGTTGCCCCGACCCATGTGCAGGACCTTGCACTTGCTCTTGTTGAACCTCACGAAGTTCACCCAGACCCATTTCTCCAGCTTGTCCGGGTCCCTCTGGATGCCATCCCATCCCTCGGTGTGTCAGCCATGCCACTCAGCTTGTAGTTGACTGCTAACTTGCTGAAGGTGCTCTTGAACCCACTGTCTGTGTCATTGATGAAGATACTG
>NW_010426191.1:106493-126901 GCF_000710305.1 Buceros rhinoceros silvestris | reverse complement strand
GTCAAGGCACCGGCGGTACCTGCCCCCCGGTGAGTGTCGCCTGCCCGTCCCTGTCCCCTCCCCGGCAGGTGCAGCGGCACTCGGGCGGGGTCAGCGCCAAGCTGCAAAGTTGTTGCAAGGTCTTGTGGCACGTAAGGTAGCATTTGGATGTTGTTTTTGACTTTGGGAGCAGGTTTATTACTCTCAGTTGCTTGGGGACTGGAAACTTTTGCCTAGGTACGTCACTTTCTTCCTGAAGTATTTTTTCCCCGAGATAGAGACTTTATTCTTATCTGGAGTGGCTGCGCCACACAGATACGTTGCTTAAAGGGGATTAAGGCGGCATGTGTTTCTCTCTCTTGCGGGGTGTTTGGTACCTGCTTTGCGTCCTAGTGCTGGAAGAAGAAAGCAAATACTCTCCTGCGCCTTGAGCACGTACCTTGTCAGCAATGGCATGTTTCTCCTTCCTCTGCTGCTTCATTCAAAGCCCTGTGGCGGTAGCGAACCCTCCATTTCATCGCAAGGCTCTCCGAAGCAGTAACTAAATTGAATTTAAGGTCGTTGCTGCAAGCGTATCTTGTTTGTAATCAAACCTGCCTTTATCGTCATGGTTTGGGGTTTTGAACAATGCTCTTCCTATGTCTGCACTTTCATTTGAAAAATGAATGGGAAGGTAAATATTTAAAAAAAAAAAGTGCTAGAATGAGGTTGCGCTACCTGTCAGACACACTTCAAAGTAAACCAATGCATTTTTGATCAAGCCCTGAATGTTTAAGAAACATGGAAGAGCTTGTAGTAGAAATGTTAAAAATTCTGTCACTACAGCAAGGATTGGCAAATTGGGGGGGGAAAGGGGGGCAACTCCTACAGCCCATCTTCAGGGCAGCCCTATCTCTTGTTGAACCTTTGATATTGCTGAGAAATGGTGCTGTGTAGCGGTGGTGCTGTGCAGCCTCTCCCGGCCTGACAGGCCAGGCAACCTAACCAAAGCTGCCAGAACTTCTCTGCTCTCCAAAGCTCTGCAGAGAATTTGCCATTATCTAGGTAATTAGCAGAGCCTAGCTAATGTGCCAGCCCAGAGGAGGTGGGCTCACCAGCAGTGAAGGGTTCTAGCTGTGGTGGAGGCAGCTGGGAGACCCACAGGGCTTTGGGTTCAGTGCTTGTGTTGCTGGTGGAGTGCAGCAGTTGCAGGGTAGGTTGTGACAGCTGTGCTGCTGTCAAATACCCCTATTTGCATCAGCTGTGGGTTCTAACTGGTGTGCAGGAGTTTTCCCTTTATGCTCATCCACTTTGTAGTCAGCAGCTTGTCTATGCCTTCAGACGGTGGGGCGTGGAGCACAGCAGGTCTGTGTTGGAGCTTTGATAGCAGCCCTGCATTCGACCTTGCACAGGTGTTCCCACAGCTCTTAATTCCTGTGACTTGATGCTCTGGGACCTGAATGCATCCCTGCATTGTTCACTTCTCTCAGGGGGAAGTGAGTGAAGATATTCTAATGAAGCAGGGGAGAATTTGGCCACCTTCTAAACACTGTCACTTCAAACTTCTCTAGACTGAATTGCCTCAGTGTGTTCTTACCTGGTAGTCCTGCAGAGCCAGCACTATCCACCCTTGGGGTTTGAAGGGCCCCCTGTGTCAGTCACCCTTACATCCTCGTGGTGCATCAGGCCAACATCTGTTCTGATGTTTCCAGGAGGGTTTGTTGGGTAGGAGGAGTGGCCAGTTTGCCCCAGTCTGCCTTGCTCTCCTCCACACGTTCCCATGTAAGCAAGAAGAGGGAGCCCTGAGGGTGGAATATAACCTATGGTTTCCTTGGCAGATAGTGAACTGACATGTTAACCTCAGTGTGGAGCCTGCTCAGCTCACATATGGCTCTTGCCTCGAGGTGGAGTCTCGGTTGTCGTCCTGGTCTTGTGGGAGATGAAGCAGCAGAGGAGCCAGGGGCCCCTGCCAGGACCGTATAAACCTTTCCCTGGAGCCAGGCTGATAAAAACATGATGATAAGAGGAGGCAAAAGTTGCTCACAAACCTGTTTGCTTTATGATGCACAGATTGTAATCTAAGAGGGCTTCTGTGGTCCTTCAGTTTTGCTCAGGCCTGAAACCAGTCTGACTGGTGATTATCAAGGGTATCCAACACTGCCCTGCTGCTTTCTCTTGTGGGTGTAAATCAGGAGTAATTGCTTAGCAGCCAGTGGAGTAGCACCAGGTCAGCATGGTGTAGTGACGGGTTCTTGGCCATAGGAATTGCTTGCTTAGAGTTTTCTCTGGAGCCTTGCTCTGGAAGGGTGCCTGGGGAGCCAGCAAACCAGAGGCAAAGCAACGTTAGATGAGTCTAAATCGCAATCTATTCTTTTTCCTGGTGAGAGCTGCTGATTTCCTAGCAACATTCAGAACTTTCTCTGATCTTTTTTAACCACAAGAGGTGAGAAGCATCCTTGGCTTACTTATAGCAGCTGAAATTGTGAGTACTTAAAAGCCATCCAGCTCAGGAATATGTAAGAATGCCAATGCTCTGAACCAAGAAGAAACTTTTGTAACCCAGTTTAACTCAGCCTTGCTGATATCTTTGCCCTTCACTTGGTAAAGCTCTCCTATTCACTTCCTCCCAGATTGTTTGTTTTCCAGTATATGACATGCAGTTAAACATTTCTTCTCTCTGCGTGCCCTCACAGTTACTCCATCCTTATTTCCTAATTCAGGTCTGCAAGCCAAAGCCACAGGGGGTCCGATAATAAAAGTTTTTTGCAGTAAATACTGTAGTAACTTAGGCCAAACCATGATTGAGTGCTAGAGGCCAAGGAAAAATGTAAGCCCAGCAAAAAGCTTTAATCACAAGGGATGGAGGGAATACGTGGGGCTGACATATATCAGTTCCAGCCGTGTTTCCTAAACCCCTCAGCCTCAGGAGAAGTTAGCTTCTTGTGCTAGCTGCATTGAAGGGTTCTCTGGAATGTGCTGTGGTTGAATGTCTTTGAAAACTGAGAAGATGTTTCAGTTGCTTTGGTTTCTCCAGAGTCCCTTTTCCCTGTGGAAGGAAACTGCACTCTATGACGAGCCAGTAAGACAATGAACTTTATTTCTTTTTTCCTCGCATTCATACTTTATTCCTCTCCTGCCATATTCTCAACGGATAATTTTAGTTTATAAGTACATACGCTTAAGTATGTGTGTGTTTGTGTAATGAGTAACTAGATAAGATCTCTGGTACAAGCAGTGCACGGTGAGATTGATGGAGTTTTGTTTTCAGGCAATCGGTGGAAGAAAACCATCAGTTATTACCAAAAGTAAACACAGATCCTGACGTGTCTGCACACCATCACCAGGGCGCTGTAGGCTCAGGTTGCATCTGCCAGACTGCCATTGTGCATTCTTTAAATCATTTGACTTATTGAAGCGATGTTTTGCATATCAAAGTGGTATCTGGAAGTAAAGACTTTACAGTCTGCCTTTGCGCAGGGCTATCTGAATGAACCCAGACGTACTGAATGCTGTAAAAACCTTCTGTATTCTGTTGTTTTTCTCTGTTTTTTTGGTTCTCTGTAACGTGTATCCATTCAGATGGTATGTGAGACCTAGCAAGTGCCAGCAAATTATTGTCAGTTGTAATTTACTGCCTTGCTCTTAATAAAACCACGTACCTGCAGGTAAATTACTGCTATTTGTGCTATTTTCTGTTGCCCTTTCCCAGTTTATTTATTTTCAGGCTGCTCAAAAAGCACCTGAATGATGCAGTTACTGAAGCATTTGTAGGGGAAAAAGTTATTATGAAACACTTTTAAGTTGCATGGTAGTTTTTTAGGAGGGTTGCTCTTGCTTTATGAGCAATAACATTGAGATGTAGAGTCTGTCATTATTAAAGCAGTGATGTGTTTATAAAATTCTCGTCATTCTTGGTGTCCAAATGCTTTTTTAATGTAACCTTCAGTAATTACATCAGCTAGTACCTTGCCTCTATCCAGTTAGGATCCTCTGTAAAGCCCTCCTTTTTCTTCTTCTGGTGCTGCGCTAAACATTGAAGTCTTGATTTAGTTAAAACTTCCCTTTTAATAGACAGAGTTTGTTGAGGAAGTATTAAGTTCACCAGAGAGACACATTTTTGACATGTGTACTTTGGAGGCAAAGAGGACTTTTCTGAAGTGCCTTAGTCTGCAGATGATCAAATTTAATTTTGTAAATGAACTTTGCGGCGTGATTAAATTTGAATTGATTACATTAGGCTGCTCAACATTGAGTTTGTGCCTTATTGGAGGTAGTCTTTTCATATTACTGCTATTTATGGATCTCATTTAAGTGTTTTATATTCTAGTTGGGTTCTGCAATGCAGTTTGTTCAAGCTACTGCTTATATCTGTTCCAGTTGTGCAAGAAGTGGAAAATATCCTTTATTTAGAACAGGTCACATGTGCTTGCATCCAGGAACCGTGTCTCAGCGTGTTTAAAAAAAAAAAAAAAAAGTATCTGAAGGAACAGATTTAAAAAGTTCCTGAAATATTTTTCCGTCTGTTACAGAGGAACATTACGTATTTTAAACTCAAAGGCAATAATAGCCGAGTTTAAAGTGATACGTAGGCTAGCGCTGACTGGAGTCCATGGTAGAAGTCTTAACCGACGTCAGTGGGAGTAGAGCTAAGCCAAAAGTACGTCTCTTTGAAATCTCTCTGGTAACGTTTTTGTGAGTGAGTCAATAATCCCATGTTTATTCTGCACCTCAAATTCGCTCCTCTGGGAAGGAAACGCTCCTCACATCTTCTTGTACTTTTTAACTTCTGAAAACAGTCTTAGAAGGAAGAGCTGCAGTTGGAGTGTCTGCTGTGTAAACACGTGGAGACAATAAGCAGTATTTCTTTATCCTGGGGGTCGGTGCTGCTCTCTGTCTGCAGCAGAGTGTTTTCCACAGCAAGAGGTCCTTGCTGACCTTTTCTCTTCTGCGAAACTCTCGCTCGGTTATTTGCCGTATGCCTTTGCTATTTAGCAAGGAAACAGAAATAGCCCATGAAATCCAGTTCAGCGTTTGCTTTGATATGAACTTCTGAACATCACCTTTTTGCTTCCCTAGCCTGCTTTCCTCGGGCAGGTTTTGTTTAGCTGCCAGGCCCATCAGAGCGCGCAGATATTTTGAGGCCGAGCTGGCTGCACTGACTGCGCACCTCTTAGCATGCACGTGTTCAGGTTGGACTGCTGTGTGTCAGTACATACGCACTCTGCGAGAAAGAAATCCGTACCTCCCTGGTGAGCAGGAAGCTTTCCTAGCAGGCTACTATCGATTTACAGAATCCAGGTGATAATTTGAATCAATATACTCTTCTGCCCTTTAAATGGCTGAAAAACACCTGATGCAGCCATGCTGATGGATAGCTGGGGCACTCCTGGTGCCGCTCATTCCCCCACGTGTACTGGAGATAATTTCACAAACCTCTGGACCAGAATGTTTGGGGCTGCTGTGAACCTAGCAGTTGTCACTGTCAAGTCGCTGCAGAGCTTATTCCGTGCTGTATATGTTTTTATGTGGCACTTAGGGTGAGGTGTTGGAGGTCTTTTCCAGCATGGTGGTAGGCAGCATGCTAATTCCTTCTGTGTGGTTTGGTCAGGATCTAGAAGAAAACTGGCAAATGAAAGCAGAAGAGACTTGCAGATGTGTTATTTTATAAACAAATTCAGCTTCTCACCACGATTAAATGTTTAATGGGTCCTGCTGTGTGGTTTGGTCAGGATCTAGAAGAAAACTGGCAAATGAAAGCAGAAGAGACTTGCAGATGTGTTATTTTATAAACAAATTCAGCTTCTCACCACGATTAAATGTTTAATGGGAAGAAATCTCTACATCCTCTTAATGAGGGTGCAGGAGAAACCTGTTCTGGTACTTGCTATGCTGTCCTCCTGTTTCGAGGTTTCTTTTCCAAAGCTTTAAGGCTTTGAAAATTAAATGAAGGAATAATTTTTTGTTTACTTTTCTGCTAAAAATTGAAATTGTATCTTGGCTGTTAATTAATTGTCTTCCAAGAACAATCTGCTGTTTTGGAGTTCAGAACAAAATGACAGTCCAATTTCCCTTAAGCTGGCCAGGCTCATGGCCATTATTGTCTGTCTCGTTCTATTTTGAATTCAGAAAGTTTTCGAAATGCATTGGTTGTAACACTTGTCTGGTAAAATTCCTTGTCTTTTAAATTTTGTTGGAACAAAGAAAATGTGATTAAGCAGCGTGGCATGACAGACTTTGGGCAGTTAACTATTGCATCAGTATTACATTATACTAAACCACGAGTATTTTGTTTGAATTTCTTTAATAATTCCAGCAGCTAAACAGTAACAGGACAACTGTTGGCTTGCAAGTGGATTTGCAATTCATTTCATCCTGGAGAAAAAAGCACAGGAAAAGGAATATCGTAGCATATTCATAATATAACAATGCTGCTGCTTTATCTGCAACAGCTGTAGAAAAGCTGATGCTGCTTTGAGTGTCGTGATTTGAATACGTAGGTGCACTGGAACCAAAGACTTGTGCTATAGTCCGAAACAGATCAGCCTGTCCTCCAGCCCCCCTCTGAGGTGGAAGTTCTGTGCAGCTTTCAGTGTCAGACATGCCAAGGTCTGCTCGCTGTGGGTGGGCACTGGCAGTTTTGGGGTGCCTTCGGAAAGGGCTCTGTCCCAGTATCTTTGGCCAGAATTTCAGCCGGTGACTCGTGTAGGCCCTAGTTGTTGATGTGTGTGGGCTTCACCTGAGAACAAGCGTTTCAAAGACAGCATAGGAGTGTCCAGGTGAATGAGGATGGTGTGGGTATCACTGATACAAGTACAAAAACTGTCAAAATTAGTAAGGAGGGCTCGCAGTCCCAACTGCTAGCTAATACCGTAACCACCAGTAGTGCCTTTGGATCGGGCTCACTTTTTCTGGTAACATCTCTGCTGCTGTAACGTGTGTGTTAGCAGCTTTCTGCCAAGCATGCAAGCCAGGCTCTGGTGGTTTACAGCTTTTTTTTTTTTTTCTTCAGTGGTAAGTGATTATGTAGAAACCCTCTGTAGGCTCCCCCTGCCCTGACCTGCTGCTCACAGCTGCTGCATGGACTGGACTGGCAGGTTGAAGGGCAAAAATGTGTTGCTGTGATATATAATTACTTCTTCCAGCATGAGCCAACAAAGCTGCTTGCTGCGATGATCGTTACGTATACTGCTATGTAAAAGAGAATGCGAGTGTAATGTAGGGTTCGGGCTAGTATTTTAATGTTGTAATTAGCCACCTCTAACAGTAAACAAGTTTTTTTTTAAATCAGTTCCCATGAAGATTTTTCCTTTACCATGTAGGCAGACATACATTTGCAGATGTGGAGTTTGAGTTCTGTATTACTTGGAGAAATGAGCATCGAGAACAAACAAATGCCTTTTTTTCAGACCCTTTTTCTCTTAGTCTAGAATACTGCAGGTACGGTGTCAGGTGGCTGGAGATCAGTCCTGCAGTTGGTATTTCATAGGGACATTTCAGCTAAGGGACATGGTCGCATTTGAGACGATGTGGCAGTTCCCATCTCTTGGAAGAACTGGATTCATCCTTCTTAAATGTTCCCCCCAAACTGGTGATCTAGTTTCACAGGTATGTTGTGCTCCTTTCATGCTGCTTTTTTTGACACAAAATGGGCTTAAACCCACCTGAACCTTGTCTGAGACTGGTGTGGCTGGTGGAGCATGCTGGGGGGGTCTGGTCTTCTCAGACCATCTTGTTAGACTGCTTGTGAAGAGATCGCTGGAGCTGCAGGGAGCAGGAAGGAGGTTTGTCTCTGTTCTTACCTACAAAGACAAGCTGCATTTGTCTGTGTGCAAAAGATTGTGTGCCTGGTTTGGCCTCCTGTTACAGTAAAGAATTATTTGTGATGAATTCTGAGGGGAAAAGGACTTTACAAAGTGAAAGTTAGTGTTTTAGGTTCCTGGAAAGTTGTCAATCATTTTTGAGATGGAAGCTTACCAAGTTTAATGTGCTTAAAGCATCACCCCAGTAACAGATACTGTATTGTCAAAGCTCGTCTGAAGGATGCTGAGACACCGCTTCTTGTCTTCGGAGTATGTGACACAGACTGCTGTATGGATGGTAGAACCCTTGTAGGGAAGGGATGCTGGGATCTGGAGGCTCAAGAAAAGTAACAAGAAGGAATGGGAACAGCTGGAAAGTCCTGAACGAAGGATGCTTCAGAGAATGGAGACAGGAACGATGAATGATTGTTACTGATCTTACTGCCAGCCATCCTGTTGTGATATGTGAGCACATACAGAAAATAGGAACTGCTGTGATCCCTTCTGGACGAGAAGCAGCTAGCTAGAAAACTAGGGATGGAGCTAAATCAGCTGGGAGCTGTTTCAGGTTAAGAAGATGAGAGCAGAATTTGGAAGCTGTCAGGTGGCAAGAGATGGGGAATATAGGCAAGGGGGATTGTGGTCCTGGAGATTCAAACTGGGATGTTGGAATAGTACTGTAGAGATGGAAAAGAGTCATTGAGATATCTGTATGGGAGAGCCTGGCTGGGCATGTTTTGTGCACGTTTACTGTTTTCTTTTGGGATTCTTTGGGTTTTATCTAAATAAATAAGGAGAGAATTTGTATAATATATGACTGATTTTGGAAATGCTTTTTCTGGATATATCCTTGCATGGTAAAATGCAGCTGTAAAGGAAGAGTGGGATACAAATCCTCTTTATAAAGTTTGTGGACTTCAGCCTGAATAAATAACAGTTGTAAACTGAGAGAATGAAGTCAGAATGATGCGTGCACACACAGGAGGGAATGGTCTTACAAAAAAGCAGAGGAAAAGGCTTGTGTGGGCAGTCCATTGGAAGCTGGAAGGAGTTTGGGGAGGGGTGTAGGGCTCTTGCAGTGGTTCCCCTGAGATACCATTAACTATTGTGTTTGGGTTTCTGCTCGGTCTAGCAAGCTTTATTTTATTTGCACCGAATATTTACAATTGTACCCAAGCTCAGGCAAGCTAAAAGCACATCTCAGGTGTCAATCTGTCTAATGAAGATATAGACATGGTTCAGAAGAGTTGCTGGGATCATTATTTATTGCTGTTGGATCATGAAGGTTGCTATCTGATAAATAATTATTCCACCCTTGGAGAAGGCACATTGTAAATCCCTTAAGCTGCTCCTTTGTTTGTTAGGCTTGTGCATAATGAGTTTGGAATTTAAGATTAGTAATGTGCTGTGAAACTGCTCATTTCGTGACCTCATCCCCCTGCTCAGCTCGCCTGCTTGTCCACCTGTCACATCCTGTTGGGCACCTAGGGCTATATTCACAGGGGGAACTTCGGTTCAGTGTTGCATCATCTCGTTTTTTATGTGTTCTGCTGCCTGGTGGAATTAAAAAAACCCATGAAGTAGGTGTCTCGGTTCCTTACAGAACACATGGGGGAAAGGTGTCTTCAAAGAAGGCTTGTGAAAACCAGCATGTGGAGTGGGGGATTGCCTGAGTCAGCCAGTGAAGGGTGTGAGAGGGTGTTGAATGCTGTCCCTTGAACATTTAGTTGTCTGGCCTAGGTGAGCTGTTCCTAAACCTCTGTGGGAGTGACGTGCCAAAGACAGGTCTGCTCTTAGAGAGATGAGGAAGAGCTGGTAGTACCACATCCCCCTACTCCAGCTTTATCCACTTGGGACCCAGGTTTGGAGTTCCAGTCCTGTCTGTGACTCAAAACATGGGATTGAACATGTCCACCATCCTTTGGAGTGCGCAAATCAATAAATTCTGGGCTTTTTGATGCATCTCTTTTGCAGGACCTAGTCTGTTTTACCTTGTATAGGTATTCATTGAACTGGTAGGGTCAACAGTGGCTTGGTGTAACACAACGGGGTGAGCATTCGCCTGGGATGGATCTCACCGTGCTCCAGAAGAGAGTTATTTGTATGAAGTGGAACACCTGTACTGGGAGGCAAGGAAGATGTGCTCAGAGTAGATCAATTTCAGCTCTGTCTCCAAAAGGTAGTTTTCCCCATCTCTGTAGTTGAGGTCACACCAAGAAATATGGACCTGCTTGAAATGACTGGTGGTATTTGGGGCACAGAGAGTTGGATGAAGGGAAAATGTCTTTAGGGTAATGGGAACAGGAGGTTCTTGAATTGTTGCAGGAAGACAAGGAAGTCAAAGGGAGGTATGGACTCTCCGATGGTACTGATGGCCCAAGGGCCTCTCTGAGTGGTGTGTATTGGTGAGGAAGCTGTTAGGCAAAGGTGGATATTAAGAGCAAAGACAAATATATGTTATTTCTGAAGAGTGCTTAATTTTTTAGGAATGTGATATCATTCATGGTACAGCAAGACAATCTTTTATCTGTGTAGAAGTGAGTTATAAAGGAGTAAAGTGAGTAAGGCAGCAGATGAAATAAGATTATGGCTCTTATCACAAACTTGTTTTCTTGATTTAGCTTGTTGCACAATTTACAGTTTCAGTGTAATTGCAAAACTATTCTGCAAGTGATAATTTGGTTCCCAGCTAATACAGCTTTTGATATTTACTGTACGGAGCTGTTAGCCCTGAAGATGCTGTGGGTCAGCAGAGACTTTTTCTAGTGCATCAAGTAATGCAGAAAAGTGTGAAACTGATGTGCCTGTTACAGATATCTGGAAGGTGCTGAAGCTGCCGCTGCAAAGAAAACAGCTGGCTGGAAGGGGCCTGCTGCTGCTGCTGCACGTTTGCAGAGCTGGGGAGGATCTTTCTTGCAGCCTTTTTTGTATTTCCCAAAGGAATCGGCCACCCTACCTTTACAGCGGCCTCCTGCTCTCTAGGAGAGATCCCTCCCAGCTGGCAGTAATTCCTGTCTTTCCAAAGGAGTCCTCCTTTGTGGAGAAGACTGTTGTTAATCCCTCACTTAGCCTTTCTGCTGAAGGTGCTTGTAAGAGTTGTGCTAGGCTGCCATGGTTTCCGTAGCACAAAATTTCTTTCCTCTGGATCAGCAGTGATCTCTTGCACCAGTCTGGGGGGTGTGTGTGTTCTTGGGACTCAGGTGGCATCTTTAGGGACTTGCTCTTTGAAACTGTTGACCATTGGGCCTTTTGCCCTGCAGCACCACTTGAGACTATAAATAGACCTACAGAGGAACAGGCCCAATGATCTCATGTTCCGGAATGCCGTTCAGCTGTGCCAAGTATTGTGCTGTGTACCGGCTCGGTGAAATGAGGCTGGTGAGAAAGGGTGGAACCCGGAGAACCTCTCATGGTCACTGCAGTCTTGGCTGGTCATCCCATCGGTTTCATACCCAGAGCTGCTCAGCTGGGGCAGTGCAGCTTTTTTAGGTAGGCACAGAGGCAGAGCTACAGGGGAGGTGACAAGTTCTGTTCTCCCAAAAGACTGCGAGAGCATCAGTGTGCTGTTGTTACGGTGCAATGTTCAGCAGATCGCGGTGATCCAGGGTGGCTTCAGCACTGCAGGAAAACACATATTAATGATCTGAAGAAATGGTTTAGTGGTTTCTTACAGCTGCCCCTTGTTTAAGTACTGAGTTTGCTCACTTGCCTGTTTTCTCCAGTCGTTTGAGATGTGTATGAGCTGGAGGATGCTACTGGTTTGTATGGTTACCAGTCTCATCTCCTGCTATCTGATAACTCTTGCCCCGTTGCTATGAAACGTTTTAGTGAGATGCCGTGTAAAAAGGATGAATATCCATCTGCAACTACAGAGGTTTTTTTCCATGGATCATCTCTTGCTGGTCTTTCTGATCAGTTTTCCGATTCTGCTGGTGGTGGATTTGAATGATTTTCTGGTGTCGTCATACAATTATCTGATGTGTTTCCCACTGTGATTTAATATCTTAGCACTGAGGTTTATTAAATAACACGACACAGAAAATTGCAGAGTCTGTCCTTGTCTCTTTTCAGTAGGTATATTTTCTGTGGCAAGGACTTTCACAGCTCTTGAAATTCCAATTGTGTAATAGCTATTTAATCTAAGACAGTTTTTCCTGTGTTTGAGAGCTACAGAATCAGGCTGTAGTTTGGAGAAATGCTAAATTTGGCTGCTTGCAGAGTCATCCAAAGTACACAGGTTGTTCAGTAGGTGCTGTTTGGCTTCTTGCAGTGCTTTAGGGAATGCTGGGCTTTGGGGGCTTTGTGATGAAATGTGGTTTCTCCTTTCTGCATGTAGCATAGGGAGAAATAAGTGGTCGAACTAGGAACTTTATTTGGTGGCACTTAGAGTGGCAGAACACCCCTGGCAGCAGAAAGATGGGTACTCTCAAACTGCAAGATTGTATTGATTGGGTTGTCTTTCTGCTGGAACTAAAATATAAGGGGCTCAACATTTGCCCTTTCCACTTGTGTCTTGTTTTCTCTGTATTTTTTGTATTTAGAAAATGGTATGCCTGCAAACTGCTGCTTTAGTATTTTTTGTGGAGTGAAAACTATCTGGATAATATAACTGGATTTTATCGAAGTTTTTGGTAACAGGCTCTTTTTTGTTCCTTGGTGTCTTGTTAGATGAAGCTGAGAATTTGGGGTGGCAGGGAGGTACCTTTGTGCTGGTTTATGACCTGGAACTTTAGAAACAATTTGGTCTTGTTTGAATTGTAAAAGTAATCAAAATATTAAAATTATATGTAGTCTGTCACAAAAGCATTCTCCCTGAGCAAATGCCTGCCACAGGCTTTTTTTTTTTCCCACCTTCATGTGCTTTGAATCTGTGACCTGGTGGGAGCTGCAAGCTAAAGAAAGCATCCAGCATTCATGCCCAGGCTTCTTTGAAAGAGATCAGACTTAAATGCCAGCTGAAGTTAAACATATGGTTAAAGACCTCTCTTGATCAAACCTGTGTTCACTGAAACACTTCCATGTATGCTTTATTTCAGAGTCCTAAATAATTCAGGTGGTTTTGTACTCATAGGTTTCAACTTGTTGCACCCCCAGGGCTGTGACAAACACCCAAGAGCTCTACCTCGATCCAGCAAACCATAAGGACAAGAGCTGTGCTGCTCAGGACTATTTGTGCTTAAGTTTCAGCTCATGGTTTGAACATGTTGGATTGGGAGAAGAGTGTTCAGCATATGGCAGGCTGTTAAATCTGATGTACTTTTGAGCCTGACACTGACTTTAATATATTCCACTTGCACTGAAATACTACACTAGAAAAAGATTAAGCGTTTATCTTTTCAACACGAGATGCAGAATTAACTGAATTTCAGTACAATCTGTTTAGCAGAGGAAGAGCGCTATCAGTCAGGTCTGTCTTTTTTTTTTTTTTTTTTGTTCTTGTTCTCTCCTGGAAGGATTTAACTGCCCGTTTAGTTTCCGATGTTCTGTTGGTAGTGTTGGCTTATTTTTTTTTTTTTTTTTTTTTTGTTCTTGTTCTCTCCTGGAAGGATTTAACTGCCCGTTTAGTTTCCGATGTTCTGTTGGTAGTGTTGGCTTATAGGTTTGGTTTTTTGGGTGCTGTTGGGTTTTTCTGCTTTTTTTATAAGTGAGGTGAAGGAAAGTGCTCAAGTTCTCGGCGTTGGAAAGTTTTAGGTGTTTGAGATGAGTATTTAGATTTGCGCCTGCTTAAATCAGGAACAGTTCCCTGTGCGCTCCTCTGTGTGTGTCTACTGCGGTAGCAAGTGTTTGTGTGGCTCCTAAAAAAGGAGCTGTCTATGACTGCAGCTTTCTGAATCCAAGCTAGGGTGTTCTCCAAGCCAACACAGCATTGTTAGTCTGATATCAGATATCACGTCAACAGGTTCTGAAAACTTGGAATAGGGTTTTTTCAGCAGTCTTAAGTTTTTCTCAGTGTTTGTATAGAATCACAGAGTCATTGAGGTGACACTTCTGGAGATCATCTCGTCCAGCTCTGTTGCTGGTCTTGGTGAGAAGGCTATTCAGAGCCATGTCTTGGGTTCTGAATATCTCCAGTGACAGAGACTCAGTAACTTCTTGGAGTTACCTGTTCCAGTAAGACCCTCACAGTAAAAAAGTGCAGATTTTTGTTTGTGTTTTGGGGTGGGGTTTTTTTTTTTGGGTAATGCGTAACTCATACATAAAAAGAACTTCTGCATTATTTTCAGTCTGGGCTCAAAGACTGCCTCATCTTGATTGAATTTTATTTGATCGAATCAAAGCTACTTTTTTGCTCTGTCATTCCCCATTGCAGGTGGATACAAAGCCCGATGCGGCATAGCGTTACATTTAATAAGCAGTTGAGCTTCAGTGCAGAGGTTGTGTCCGGTGCTGCGAAACTGTACCTTGATGGTGTTTGTGCAAAGCCTTTGACAGATGCTCATGGCTCGTGATGTTATCTGCGCTGTTTAACATGTATAATAATTCCACGAGGCTGCTGACTAAAATATTGCAGTTCTTTGATGCACCAGCACTGACTTGTCTGCTATGAATTCATACGCTAAAGTAGAAATTACTTCTAAAATAGTAAACGTGAACTTTGGCCATTTCGTGCTGGGGTAGTTCTGGAATCAGTTCCTCAGTGTGCTGTGCGCAGACTGCCTTTTCGTAACCTGCAGCTGTGTCTCTGGTCATCAGGACAGTGTACAATACACTGCTGCCAAGCTATTTTAAATGAATATCGCATGGATTTGAGTATCTCAGCTTCAGTCAGGACTGATCTTGACTTGGCTGTCCCTCATCGTGCAGTTATCTAGGACCACACTTCAGTTTTCTGCAGATTGTTTTTGAGAGCTTCGAGGGCCATCAAACTGGAGATTTACAGAATATGTTCTTTAACATAAAAAAAAGTTTACTGGAATTAATAGAAAAGTTTACTTCAGAGGTGCCTTCCAGGGTAAAATAAAGTGTAGCAATTAAATACAAGTCTTTAATCACACTCACTAGCAAGTAAGAGTCCAGTGCTGTGCCATGCCATGGCAGTCTTACTTGATTCCTTTGGTATCAGACCTACAGATGAACGTGTGCTGATTCTACAGCCTCCACTGTGTGTTTTCTGAGGCTGCGTTCATTCCTCTGTATTGTCAGGCTCTGACATGTTTGGGTAACTGGGGCTGACTGGCAATAGCAAAACATCAACAATAGAAAGTAGACCATGTTTACTGCTCCAGACGTTGTTCCCTCTGCATTTCCAGTAACTGTTGAGAAATAAGCAGAGAGTTAAAGGTGCTTTCCCAGAGCAGCACTTTTTGGGGAAGAGACTTGATTAGGTGTTGCCATCTAGAAGTTCCAAACCAACCGGAGACTTGGTGAACTCAAAGGTCCTTCTTACTTCAAGCTTATAGGTGAGGATGATGTTGATGTCTGCATTTATGCAGTTCTTTGAGGCTTTTCTCACATGGATGAGTGTGACTTCGGATGGTAAGCAAGGTGCAACAGTGTCTGTGCTCTGGGCAGCTGTATAGGCTTAGTTAGTCGTTAGTTGCCTCAGTGACAAAATTAATACTGTGTGAATGGTGGATGTTGATAGATCGTGACGGTAGTTTTTGTTCTACCTGTGCCACCTGCCGTGAGAGCTCTTTTTACCCCACTGCTTCTGTTTGTCTTCCCTCATTTATTCTAAGGCTCAGTGGTGTGTCCAGGGCAGATGAGGAGATGAAGGGGGGCGGGGGGGGTTTGAGGTCAGGACATCTGCTTACAAGGCCATCATGAAATGGTGGTTGAGTATCTCACTGCAAAATGCAAGATTGGGAAGCAGGAGTCCTGTCCTCTGTCATCTGGGTAAAACGTGGGATCCTGGGAGGTCTTATTCACAGTGTGTGAGCTGCTGCTTGAATAAAGCTGTTGGGGCAGTTTAACTGTGCAATGCTTAACTTCAATTAAGTTGTCAAGTTTAGCGTTGCTTTAGGCATTAGTAGAGTTTTACTCTCACTTAAAAATCTGGTTTAGTAATTAACCTCCATTTTATTCTGGAGTTCAGAAGGTGCTCATTTAGTGCAGCAAATCTAATGCCATGTGAATTAAAACATGAAAGATATTCGGTAATGAGAAACTGAAGCAGGGTAGTGCAGAAATTAGATTATGTTCACTTTGCAGGGAGCTGTGCTAGATGCTGAGTTCTTAATGAAAAGTACTTTGAAGGCATTGCCCTACCTCTGTTTTCATGGTAGGGAGTGTTCTGAATTAAACTGGGAATTAGTAATGGAGTTGGGGTTGCTGTTGTGGCACACTGACTTGTTGCTGCACCAAGGTTTATTGTACATCTTTTTCTGAAATCTGGATGTTGGATGGCTCTGACAGTACAATTGCCAGAAGGTGTGAAGCATTCACAGAAGCTGGGAGAAAATTGTGTAAGGATGAAGGCACCTCTGGTTTGACTGGGTGATACAGGCTAATAGTTGAGACCCCCTTCTCTGTTGTAACTGAAGATTGAACCCAGCTCCAGCATATTCTACTGAGTTTATTGTTGGAGAGAGGCAAAGAAGAATGGTGCATGGAAGGAGAATTACACGTGCAGGCAGTAGAGTCGCTTCACAAAAATTGGCCGGGCCTTTGTGATTTATCTGGTAGCGTTCGTACTGCTGTGCCCCTGTTTTACATCCTGCCACAGCCGTTACTGTTACAAACTTTCCTGGCAAGAGGTCTGTTTAACCACTCCCAGCACTGGGGCAGAGCTGCATACTGCTGCTCCCCTCCTCAAGAGCAGAGCTGCCATGCAAGGCGAAACCGATTTGATTTTTCACAGAAAGCATAAGGCTTATTGCAGGCATGTGTGGAGTTTGTGCCAGCAGGTAAGCCCCCTGCTTTGCAGGGCTGTTCTGCTGGCATCCCATCCCACCAGTTCATGTGGGCTGACCTGCCTTTGGGTATAAGGTTGAGGCCTTTAAACAGCTGGGAAAACTCTGCCAGTCTCTGCTGCCCCGGGGTTTGGGTGACTGCAGGGATAAGGGACAGTTTTTCCCATTTCTACTGAACATCGCATGCAAAAAATACTGTTTACACATCCTTTTTGGTCTGGGCGTCGGAGGCTGCGTCAGAGCCCCAGTTCAGAACGTGAACACAAAGGCTTTTGCAAAGCAATACAGTCAGTCGTGTTTTTGCCCTTGATGTGCGTTCTCACGTTAAAGTGCTGTACTGCCAATTCTTTGGTATTGTCCACTCCAGCAGATTTCAGAGGTGAAGATCCAGGAGGCTCGGTGTTTGCCGAGCCATCTGCTATAGCTTAGATATGTGAAATCAGAGGCTTTGTCTATCATTTGGGTGATTTAAGGGAAAAGAATAGCCTCTTATCGCTTGGTTAACTACTTTATTTCTATGGCAGTAATGTGGGGTGAAAGTTCACTGTATGAATGTTGGCAGAAAGACTGTGCACTACGTGGGGAGTGGTTTTGTGCTACATCTGATCTCCTCTGGCTGCAGGCTGCTGTTGGAAGGTATGGCCGTGCCCTTCTGTGCCTTGAGTCGCAGTCCTGTGCCCCGTGAAGGAGCTGTCTGCTAAATGGCTGCAGGGAGAGTTGGTTTTTCTCACTGGTTTATTGGGAAAGGATCACACATGCACAAGAGAAAGATTTTCCATCTGCTTACAGAACTGATTTGTGCTATGGCCACAGTTACAAGACCCAGCCCAGGGGTGGGTTGGGAACCAGGCTGTGGGAAGGCAGGACTCCTCCTTCTGTAGCAGCTTGCAGTTATGTTGGCTGTTGGGTTAGATGAAATGTGAAATCATACTGGTGACCTTATAAAACCCTGGTAAAAGTGGTATGTGAGTTATATGGTTGCTGGCCTGTGGCTGATTTTCTGTATGTGGCTGAGTTTTGCTGTCTTCAACAGCATTCCAGTAGAAAGTGTGACAAGTGCCATGCTTACAGCCAGTTACATCTTTACCAGGGAATCCAGTTTGATGACTCTGTGTGGCTGATTCTTGACATACTGAATGTCTGAAAGAGCAGAATGCCAGTGGTCTGGTAACCTGCCAAGACTCTTTTTCTTGAGCTTTATGTTTACTCCATAGGCATCACATCCCAAATATGCTGGCTCACTGGGCTAATAATCTTAAGGCTCAAGCATAGTTCAGTTAATTCTGTGTAATAATTTACTGATGTCAGCTGTACTGCAGTAGTTATCTGTGTGCAAAGTCCTGGTTCATAGCAAATATGATGTAATGCAGGTCATCGCTAACCTCTTTGACCGTAGACTAAGCTGAGCTGTCTTAGTATACGTGGCTGCTCTCGCTGCTCAGCTGCTGAATGGTAACTTGTTAAGCCAAGGTGTTTTGATCGGCTGCTTGAGTCGAGTTGTCCTGCCACCATTGAGACCTGGGTCAATTGTGTTGGCTGTGGCTGTAACATCCAAGTCATCCTGTGTTAATCCATTTTCCATGGGAGACAGAAAATGTAGATAATGGATGAAACAGGATTAAATTCTTCCAGGGTTTAGCCACTGCTGCTATCTGTGGACTAGTTTGACAGGGTGCACATCTGTGTTAACTTTCAGAAGACAACATGAAGCTATTATGCAGTTACTACCCACTCCAGGATCTGCACATCAATTAGGAGAGGCTGCTTACTCATGCTCCTCAAAAGTTGTGCCAAAATAGCTATTATGTTATGTCAGAGCCTGTATTTTCATCCTGAGCAATTAATCAGAATGTAAACCTTGTTTCTGCTTAACAGCATTGTACGTAGACCTAGGACTTTGATAGAGAGTACTTTGGAGCTGTACTGGTTGAAGACGACTGCTCTGAAGTTGGCGCATGTCAGGGAAATTATTATGAAATGTGATGTTATTTTGCCAGCAGTATATCTGGGAAGCTCCAACAACAAAGCCTTCTGTAAACAGCTTTTGTTCTGTGTGTTACAACTTATTCTACTGTAACACTTAGGATCCCTGCTCGGGACCCAGCATTCCGTGCTGCTGGTAGGTGCTGTGGGAGCATGGAGGAAGGTGGTGGGCTGCTTCATGGCAGATCTGCAATCTGAGAATAAGACACGAGAAGCAGATGGCTACAGGGGGAAACAATGAGGCAGAGCTGTCAGTGTGGTGGAAGGTGTCCTAACGCACCCACTGCCTTGCTGTTGTCAAAACTGTGGTCGGCATCCTGCCCAGGAAAGAGCTCTTGAGGCAAACTTGATGGAGGGTGTAGGGCAGGTGCACTTGGGGGTACCTCCGAGGACCTTCCTTTGTGAATGGAAGAAAGTGCTGAGCAGATGTCGTTGAAGTGAGGCATTGCTGGTGACCAGCTTGGAGCTTTTCTCAAGCATCAGGAACTTGTGGTTGTGGATCCCAGCCGTGTCTCCTTGGGTAGTTGATGGTGGTTCACTGTGGCCCAGAGATTCATGGTAGCAGAGCCTCGGACAGGTGTAGGGTCTCAGTTAAGATGTGACAGGCCAAAGAAGCAGTGTCTGTGGAGAAGTGACAAAACTTCTTGTAACAAACCCAGAAAAATACTGGCTTTACTCATGCTTTTGGGCTTGGACAGGAACCTGGAGATCTGTCTCCTGACTGCCCTCGTGGAAGAGCTGCCTGATAGTGCTATACAGCAGCTTCTTTTTCCAAAGAAGAGAAGAGGCTCAAATGTAATCACGCAAATTATTCATACTGTGCAAGGCACAACTTGAACAAGGATTCTGTAGAGGAAAAAAGTACCTTCACACTGATGGGAAGGCCAAAGTCTGTTCTGGAATTCGTGATCCTAATTCACAAGTTTGTCTGTTTTGCCAAATACCTTGTAATGCAGGGAAAACGATAACTTGGAAAAGATGGTGCGTAATAAAAATAGAAGCTTGCGCTCCAATTTCTCCGTATGTTAATGGCTGGATTTTCAGGCAAGAGACTCAGTAAGGTGTGCCAGCCGTCTGAATACCTGCTTGTGCTGTGGCCCCCTTTCATGAAAAAGCTGTTTGGGTTAGAGACAAGGGTGAGGTCATTGTGAATGTTTGGTATCTCCGTGAATTGGAACCAGTTCTGTGTAGTTTTATTAGAAGTATGACAATTCCTGAGGTACTAGCAAGGTTCTTACTTTAGAAACCCTGTCTCGCTTCCATTTATTTCTTCCCTGTTGGAAAATTTATGGTGAGTGAATAAATTTATTGTGTTGGAGGCCATCTGGAAATAGCTAGAGCAGGCTAAATTATACATTATATTTGATAAAAACTTTTCAAAGACCCCTTCTTTGGGGAAAGGGAGGGTGGAAGCCTGGAAGAAGGTTTAATAGGAAAAACAGACTGAGAGATTAGGGTTCGATAAATAAGAAATTATGGTAACTTTTTCATTTAAAAAAAAATTCAGAGAAATTAGGTGACGGCTGAACGCAGATGCTGAGCCATCAAAGTGGCACCTAGCCAATGGCTGTTCTCATGGTTTATTCTCTCTTCTGCCGGTTAAGGTGTATGACTTCAAGCTGCAGACCACTTTTCTGTCATTTGATAAGGTACCCACCTGTGTTAGAAATACAGGCACCTAGCCAATGGCTGTTCTCATGGTTTATTCTCTCTTCTGCCGGTTAAGGTGTATGACTTCAAGCTGCAGACCACTTTTCTGTCATTTGATAAGGTACCCACCTGTGTTAGAAATACATGACATACAATAATATGGGGT